>NW_024883083.1:0-136218 GCF_019059575.1 Amphibalanus amphitrite | reverse complement strand
TGTTTATAGTAAGGCCGAGGGGCGTCAGCCGAGAGTGGGCTCAGTTACGACCCGTCTCCAGTGGATATTCTGTTAGCACCTGCCGCACAGAGGAGAGGCACCGGACGACAGCGTGGCACGAGACGCGGCTCTCTGCGGGATGGCCCTCGACACGGGCACAGGGCGGCTACCGGGGACAATCCATCCGAGACGGCTGCTCCTTCCCACACCGAGCAGCGCCTCTAAGGAAAACTCCGAGATGCATTGGATAGCTTGCTTATAACCGACGGCCGGCACAGTCACTGGCCACCTTCCCCAGAGAATAATATTACACAGAGGCTAAAAAGATGTTCTTGTCACACCACGTGATCCTGATATATCCGGGTGGCGAGCGAAAACTGGGGTCTGTGTACCACCAGCCATTCGTTTTTCAATCTCCAACTCGAGTTAGCGGAAACACAAGGATGGTTCATGGTCTTCCACATTCTCCAAATATACATAGACATTCTTACTAGCGACCGGCGCGCAGCGTCGGAGCGACCTGCAGGGCTGTTTGGCGGAGCATCAGTTCTGATGGATGGCACTTGGCAGATATTTGGATGTACCAAGGTCGAGTAATACCAGGATAAAGCTGCATGAGTGGGGATCCCGCGTCTGTGCCGCTGCACCAGTGCAGGGGTGACTGAGGGGGACCAACTATATGACCTCCCGGCGGCACCCTGAGCCGGTGCGGAGGTAAGCCGGGGACAGACCTCGCCGACTGATGTGCCGCGGCTGGCCGACCTACCTCTGAAGCGCGGGTCCTGCGCACGCAGCCGGGCGTACTGTTCGGCCGTCATACAGGTGCACTGGGGCTCTCTGCCGCCGCCCGACGGCGACGACGGCGTCGACAGCGGCTTCCGCTTGTTGCCCTTCTGCTTCTTGCCGTCCAGCTTCAATGAGTAGGACGATGAGGTTTTCCGCGAGAATTTAAACGATGGACTCTGTAAGAGGCGGGATAGAGATTCAGATAGCCTGCACCAGCGACACCGCGAGTGGCCAGGGGGCCCAGTGCACAGAGTGCCAACAGTGCTACGTAATAGGCCTTAGTTCTTGCACTCGTTAAATCCTTCTCACTGAAATGACTTCTATTATTGAAATGATAATTACATACCATGCCATATAATCTGAGATCACCAGACAGGCATTAGGTAGACATCAGCATGAGATCAGGCAGCGAATGAAGAGACGGCAGATGGAGAGACAGAACAAACACGAGTGGATGAGCGGGCGAGGCAGACGGCAGGCGCAGTTCGTTGGTCAGGAGGACCCGGGTTCGATTCCCGGTGTCTCCCCCGCCCCCGCCCCCGACCGTCGTATACGGCATACGCGCATACCTCACTCGCATACGCGCACGCAGACGGGCAGTCAGTCAGAGATACTCACGCAGACCTCGCGGAACTGCCGCGCGTCCATGGGCGAGGTAAAGTTGAGGCCCCACGTGTCTCCGGTGGCCGGGTCCTTCCAGTAAACGAAACACTCGGACGCCTGGCCGATCCGCGTGCCTGCGAGCCAGCGGGTCGTCCGTCCGGAGTGACACACAAACGGCACACACTCGCAGCAAACGGCACAGCCCGCTCTGACTTGCCCAACAGTAGGCATCAGTTCTCAGGAAGGTGGTAAAAGCTCAGCTGGGCAATACATTATGTATGAAAGAAATGCTTTTGAATTTTAAAGGGACCCTCCCACCTTCAAAAAAGTTAATGAATTGGCACGAAAGTGATGTCGCTCGGTTCAGTGAAGAGTGAAAACGAATATCTACCAAATTTCATCGAAAAATATTCACCGGTTTTCAAGATATTAGACTTTTACTTTTGTTTACTTTTTGGGATCTCCGCTGTTCCTAGCGACTTTATTTGAAAGTGCGGCATTTGTTGCGCGCAAAGCAGCATATACCACCGCGTGCTACCAAACGTTTTAGTAAAAGATTTAAAAATCGTTAGATCTCCGCTGACGTCACAAATTCTAAGGGGGCATACCAATGCACTAGCCCCTTAGAATCCGAAAACTGCAAGTTTGAAATTCCATATCTCCGAATTAAAGCATTTGTCGATGTTGTGAGTGCCCAAACCGGTATTTGCAGGCCATGGCCACCAATTTGGCTATCTCATCTCAAAACTAATGTTAAGGTGGGAGTGTCCCTTTAAGATATAATAAAGAAAAGATGAAAACAAGTTTGGAAGTACTGCGTTAGTGACCAGCCACACACAGGTTCTGTCCTCGGCGAATAATAAGCATTATTCCAAGCCCTAAGTTGTGATATCTAAATAAAATGCGATAAATAAATCGGAAAACAAGATTTTGGCCGCGGAAAACTACGTTTGTTTCGATACAAATAGAACAGAGTGTTATTCTGCCTCAAGTCAATTCTGCCTTTTAACTACTTGTTACTTGCTCAAGTCAAGCTATGTTTCAATCCAAAACATGACTTAAGGAAACAAGTACCTAAAACACATTTGATTTTATATACATTTGATATATACATATTATATGAAACATATGATATACCTAAGGAGCGCCAGAAGCTGGTAGGGGGAAGGAGAGAGGCACTGGCTGGGAGATGGGGGAGTATTCGCTCACCCGCAACCAGTGCTGGCCGGGGAGAGGGCACGGCGTGGCTTACCGGGCTGGGTGAGGCGCACGTCGAGGATCTTGTCCACCTGCGAGTTGTAGGCGGTGATGTGGAACACGTAGCTGGGCGAGTCCTGGATGCACGTCAGGCTGACGGGCACCAGGTCGTCGGAGATCTGCTGCCATTTCACCGTCCCGGAGCCGGTCGACGAGACGTGAAACACCTCCGCCCAGAGCCTGAAACACAGAGACGTGAAACACATCCGCCCACAGACTGAAACACAGAGAGAGACGTGAAACACCTCCGCCCAGAGCCTGAAACAGAGAGACGTGAAACACATCCGCCCACAGACTGAAACACAGAGAGAGACGTGAAACACCTCCGCCCAGAGCCTGAAACAGAGAGACGTGAAACACCTCCGCCCCAAACAGAGAGACGTGAAACACATCCACCTACAGCAACAGCTATACGTGAAACACCTCCACGCATAGCCTGAAACAGAGAGACGTGAAACAGCCCTGTCCAGAGCCTACAGCAGTGAGAAGTGAAACAGCTCCGCCCAGAGCCTCAAAGAGTGAAACGTGAAACACCTCCACGCATAGCCTGAAACAGAGAGAAGTGAAACACATTCGACAATAGCCTGTAACTAGAAGTGAAACAATTTGATCCAGAGCCTGAAACAGTTGGCCAATGAGGACTACAGAAACGACGCGTTCTCCTGACTTACACTTATATTTCAAATTAATGTTTGAAGTCAGTTGTCCCAATCCCAGATACTTGATAGTTGATTAAGGCTGGAGACTTCCAGTTTGCGGTTAACTCGCGTTTATTTTGGTGTCTAACTTCCTTACACGCGTGTAGCTGCCCACCAACTTTTACCCGGAGACTTCCATCCGCGGTTAACTGGTGGGTAGCTACACGCGTGTAAATATTTAAATGCCGACTTACACGCCAGTTTAAAGGGCTTCCCGATCAGCTGATTGGGATGCGACGATCAGCTGGTCCAATGAACAAGTGCGTAATTCCGTTATCTATGGGACCGGTGACCCCCAATCAGCGTTTTTACACATGCAATGAGTACAGCCGTAACAATGGGATGTGGTGATGCATTAACCTAACCAGAACAGCGTTTGAAGCCGTGCCAATCAGCATCAATAATGCTACTCGCCTTGTGTTATTTCACTCTGTATGGCCGACCGCTAGTCTACTGCATGATCTTATAACAGCCGTATCTCAGATTACTCGTCTGCCCTCGTCGGTTCGTCTCCGTCACCCCCCCCCCCCCCCGTCCCCATCCCCGACCAGTCACTTCACCGGTGAGGCGTCGTCGGTGTCCAATTCAATGCCACACAAAGGACGATTATCACCGAGTGATCAGTTTAATATGTGCGTGTCCCAGGGGTGGCTGACGTTCCAACGGCGCATGATCCGGTCCACCACCAGTGCCCATTTGCTGCCGTTTAAACCGCTAATGGTCCTTTTTGGCCGTCCTTTTCATATCTCTCCAGAGCTGTGTCAGCTGTTTCTAGTCCCATTTTTCTTCTGACCTTGCATTACAGGCTGTAGCAATGTTCTTCCAAGACCTTTTTCGTTCTTCATTACTCCTTCCATCGTGTCGCTTATTTTCGATGACTTTTACTTCAGTCTTCATGACATCGGCTAACAAATGCATGTCTCTGCTACTGGAATTTCTGCTCCTCTTCTTCCTGTCCATGGTTGTTGACCGGACACTCGTATTGCTTCCACTGAGCTGGTCCTCGCCCCACTGACACGTAACGCGAAGTGCGACGACCGGGGCCCGACACTAGCCGGCTGGCTCGACGATCACATTATTTCGGATGCAATACGAATCCCATCTCACTATCCCGAAGATTACGAAATAGCAGCTGGTGGCAAGGAGATAGGTGCGAGGGAAATAGACTAATACCTCCGTATTTGAAAATTTGAGTCCTACATCCTCAATTCTGTCAGCTCAAATATTGCTCTCATTACTGCATGTATGACTTATCGAAAACATCTGGATACTTACAGTGATGAAATGTGTAATTTGTAACCCCTCAACAAGTACAGAGGCCAGTTTTACCAACAGAAAAATAGCCGCCTGGCGGAATTTTTTTGTCTAAAGACCGTTTCAAACATGGAGTGTAAACGCGATACGCACGTAAGCGGATAGAGCTTTACCGCACTCGATCCGTATGTGAATCGGCCTTTAGGCGAAAAATTCCGCCAGGCGGCTATTTTTCTGTTGGTAAAACTGGCCTCAGTACTATGAAAAGGTGACCTCAAATTCGTCTAATCTTAGCAGCCGAACGGCTAGGCCGAACTGGCTGAAAAAGCCAGAACTAGATGATTGCACTATTGTCTATCACTTGCACATAAAATTTGCACAGAAATAAACTTTCAAAACCACCTAAGGACCAAAAAAAGCACCACCGAAAAGATACCCGCGAACTTAATACATGGGGTGGCTCGCGTGTAAGTTCGTTCGCTAACTTAGCGAACAAACTATTTACCCGCAGATGGAAGTCTCCGGGCAAAGTTACCCGCCGACTTAAACGCGAGATAAACGCCAACTTACCCGCAAACCACTTACACGCGAATTACCCGCGTGTGGAAGTCTCCAGCCTAAGAGATACATTCAGAGACACATAATGCACACTACATTCAGACGGATATGCACCAACTGCTCAAAATGAATGGTGATCGTAATGCGCATTTACTTGCTCTTATATCATAAGCGACAGTTATTAAGTTTTGTTATAATATGTGTTCACTAAAAATTGAGACAAAGTTTAGCGGGCTGTAGGTACCCTCGGTAAAAATGTATCGATTCAAACAAACGAGGTATCATTCCACTGCGCATTGTATCAGCTGCAAGCTGTAGAGCGTTAACAGATTTGTGTGATGCTATCGGTCCTTTTTTTTGGACGTTTGTTGGGAAGCGTCGTCAAAGGCTCTGGCACGGTTGGGCCGTGCCTTTGGCCAATTTATGACGGTAACGAGCTTTCAGCTGATCTTTTGTGTGACATTTAAAGACACCACCATACGTTATGGCCTTCGACAAAGCACATGAGATGCTCATTTGTTACATTTAAGCATGATTCGCTGTCCTTGAATAATCCGAGCTTTTTCTGATACGTTTTGACTTTTGGCCCATTCTTGATCATTGCATATTTGCCTCTATTGCTTTATGTAGTTCCCGGTCGATTCGATAAATCATTTCCGCCGTTTGTAACTCATCCCAGCCTCAGGTGGAAATATCTTCTCCGCTTAGGCACAGCTAATTCCTTACTGATCAACAGCGTTGCACCGTGAGGTCCCAAAAGCCCTCCACGTGCATTTTCGGGTACCCGACCTTTCTTCAGGCCAATATCTTCACGTTTACACCACTTCAGGTTTTTCTTACTATAAAGTCCCACTAGTAGAGTAGTAGGTACTTCATTTCCATCATACGTTAGGCGACTAAGGTCGACATTCCCATCTTTTATTATGCATTTGTACGTAAGAGACCCTCCCATTGACGTACTATTTAGGAAAAGCCTGCCAATGGTCTTTCGGTGGTCTTCATCTAAAATGACTTCCAACGCAACTGTTTTCATTAACTTCGTGAAATTTGATACTCTGTAATTTTGTATGATGATAATTGTTCAATTTATCTATGTCCTATCCTATCATTTTTCCTATTCCAATTTATCTATATCCTAAATTGCAACGTAATAGCCTGTTTCACTTTTGGTGTGCAGCTGTTCAAAGTTTGTGTCAATTTTTAGTGAACACCTTATACTTGTCATTCGCTAATCGTTTGAGCGCAGCGCAGTTCGGGACACTCGAGTTTCTTGAACTAAATTTGTTGTCGGTATTCCGAAAAATGCGAAATCGTTGTGATTCGCCGCCCAAAGTGCTTGCACGAAAATAGCTTTGGGGGCTAGGCTGTCTAAAAATATTACGACGCAAAAATACCTATATCATGTTGAAATGCATGACCAGACACTTTTGGTAGCTTATGTACAATCGGAACATATAAAGTTTGGCATTGTTTTTGAGTTCTGACAGATACGCCAAGTTTCATGCAAAATATGGACACTATTTTCATGAAACGATATCTATTTCAACCTTCTCCGGCACTTTGATGCAACTCCTTCCTACGAATTTCGTTAATATTGTCAAAGCCTAATGCGATGCAATGTGTACACGGGAAAAAGATGACTGTACCTACGTCAGAGCATCAACACTGTGATCAAAACCCGACATGCATTTTGTGGGTGCGGCCTTGATGTAGGTCATCTGCTGCACATAAAATCCGAAATGATAACGCAAGGAATGTTCTGTATAGGTGTGATGTAATTTTGATCCTTTTGCTTTTCAGGATAATCAGACTCGGTCTGAGGTGGTGGCAATGACGCTTATCGTCAAGGAGCTGAGATGTTCAAACGGAAATACATAACGTAGTAAATTACGGTAAAAAATATGAAAGGGAGTAAAAACGCTATCTATCTACGGCCTACGCCTAAAAACTTTTCAAGACTAACAACGCTACCTACTGATGAAAACTCATCACAGGCTTCTTCAATAGCGGTCGCCGAAGTCACCATCATTGCATACCAACAGGATGGGAAAATATAAGCGATCCTTTGACACTTGACATATGCCGGGGAAAACTTTCTCCCTATTATTCGAAGGGTCAGCGTTGAACAAATCGCTACCGGCAATCTGTACAGCAATGCGACACTCGGGAAGAACTGAGGCCATCGGACACAGCCTGGGCTAGTGTCGCCTCAGTGCACCGCCAGCCTGAGCAGGTTAGTGAGGCTCCCCGTGCGGCGCCCCGTGCACCGCTCTCCTGAGCAGGTTAGATGCTCCCAGTGCGCCGCTCACCTGAGCAGTTCCCCGTGCGCCGCTCACCTGAGCAGTTCCCCGTGCGCCGCTCACCTGAGCAGGTTAGTGATGCTCCCCGTGCGCCGCTCACCTGAGCAGGTTAGTGATGCTCCCAGTGCGCCGCTCACCTGAGCAGTTCCCCGTGCGCCGCTCACCTGAGCAGTTCCCCGTGCGCCGCTCACCTGAGCAGTTCCCCGTGCGCCGCTCACCTGAGCAGATTGCCGGTGCGCCGCGTCACCAGCCACGGAGATTCCTCGTAGTTTTTGCGAATGAAGCTGTTGCCCATTTTGTCGCCGAGCGCAGGCAGCGCCACCTACGGCCGGCAGCGCCACCTAGGCCGGCCCGTGCCGCGGCCGAAGGGGTCCGGCGCGCTAGCGCAGCGCCGCGCACCCGGCCGACGGGGCCGCCTGGCCCGCCGCCGTCGGCAGCATAATGCAGCGCAGCAGCTGGCCAGCGCGGGCCGCGCAGCAGACGCCTCCCGCCGGTCACCAGGGCACTGCGGGAGAGGCGGAGAGGCGACCGGTCACCAGCGCACTGCGGGAGAGGCGGCCCGGTCACCAGCGCACCGCGGAGAGGCGGACCGGTCACCAGCGCACCGCCGAGAGGCAGGGTAGGTACTGACGGGCGAGGTAGGGTAGTTGTTACTGTCGGGGGAGGTAGGTCAATCTGTCGGGAGAGGTAGGGTGGCACAGTGATGCAAATGGGGTTCACGAGTGGCCATAAATACCCAAAAGTCAAGTTTACCAAATCGAGTTAATTGCGATATGGCCGAGTAGACAAATGTTTGGGGCATCTGAAATCACATGGTTTTCATGTTTTTGTCAAAACCGGCCTCGTGTATAATCGTCAGAAGTCGTGATATTTTCTAGGTCGTAAAATGACGGTCAGACACTCGCAAGTTCAAACGCCGCTGGTTTGCGTTCATTTCGTACAAATTGAAAAAATTATGCATGGGAATGATCCCCAAAGCCTTCTGCTTCTAATGCCGGGTCACAAAAAGCCGTATCTCATTCGCTTTGGCGGTAATCTGACTATTTGTCATCATGTTGCAATCGCAGTTTTTTACTAAGAAAAAAATGCTTTCGTTTCACCTACAGCACTTAACACAGTGTGTGCCCGTTAGTCCACCATACCATAGCCTTCCCTAATCATTTCTGAGTCGCATCGTGAAAGAATTAAGGCGCTAGCACAGGGCTGACCGGCGCTACAGAGGTTTTGGTCCGGGCGGTCGGGTGCCGCAGTGGGCGCGCAGTGGGCGGGTGTGTGCCGTCGCGCGGCGTCCGGACGGCGCGGCGGCGCGGCCGCCCGGGCCGCCCGCTGCGCCGCGGCACCCGACCGTGCCGGACGAAAACTTCTGTAGCGCCGGTCAGCCCTGTGCTAGCGCCTTAATTCTTTCACTATGCGACTAAGAAATGATTAAGGAATGCTATGATATGGTGCACTAACGGGCACACACTGTGTGAAGTGCTGTAGGTGAATTGAAAACAAATATTTTTGATTAAAAACTGCGGTTGCAACATGATTACAAATAGTTAGCTCACCGCCAAACCAAAATAGATACGGCTTTTTATGACGTGGCATTAGAAGCAGCAGGTTTCGGGGATCATTTTCATGTATAATTTTTGCAGTTTGTATGACATGAACGCACGCTAGCGGCACTTGAATTTCAAGTACCTGACAGTCATTTTACGACATCGAAAATGTCTCGACTTCTGACAATCCTACACGAGGCCGGTTTTGACAAAAACATTAAAATCATACTTTTTCAGACACCTCAAACATTTGCCTGACTGACCATATTACGATTTATTTGATTAAGTGAACCTGAATTTTGGGCCTTTTTCGTATTTATGGCCACTCGTGAACCCCATTTGCATCACTGTGGGTGGTAACTGGTAAGTACTATGTAGTTACCAACCGTAGAGCTTGGGTAGTCACTTTCGGGAGAGGCAAGGTAGTCACTGTCAGGAGAGATATGGCAGTCACTTGTCAGGAGAGGTAGGGTAGTCACTATCGGGAGAGAGTCTGTCAGGAGAGGTAGGCTAGTGACTGTCGGAAGAGGCAGGCCGGTCATCAGGTCAATGTCGGGATAAACAAGCATGTCAGTCACCGCCGGGATAGAAACAGGGAAGTCCAGTCAGTGTCGGGAGAGCTAGGATTGTCACTAGTGGAGAAGTAGGCCGGTCACCTGTGCGTTACTAACAAGACAATAAACCCCTACCGCCTTGGCCCGCGTTGCGCATTGAGACACCGAACGATGAATTATTATTTGCCTTAACCCGCACCCCGTAGGGCTATTCTCGAACCCTGCCACCCGTAAAGGGGGAGGGGTGTGTCGTCACCCTAACATCTCGGAGAGTTATCGACCGATTTTCAAAATTTAAGCGGCATTCGATAGCCCCACCGGAGAACTATCATGTAGCCCAATTTCATTGATGTATAGGTGCAACCGACGACGTCACAGATCAGGCCATACATTTTCACATGTAGGTCGCATTTTTCTAACAAAGGCCTTCTAAGAAATGTACTACAACATCGAATAAAATGCATATCATCGAATATCATCGTTACAGTATGTTTCTCTAATAGGCACATATTTTGATAAATGAGGTCGTTGATACCAGGCCAGGTCACAGAGGTCAGGTCACAAGGGTAACAATATGAACTCATGAGAATTCTATCGGATACCAACTTTTTGGTAGACCGATACCAAACCGATACCAAATTGGTATTTGGTATTTCATTCCTAAGGTTTTTGGTAGGTATTGTGTCGGTCTTATGAATCTTCGCTAATAAATTGGATGCTCAGAATTATATAGAAGCTTGTCATTTCTCTATAAATCCGAAATTAGTTTCGCTTATGGTATATTCTAATGATAGGTACTGGTAGGATAATTGGTTTGGTATCGGTTTAACAAATGTCTGCACTTGACATCACTAGACCCAACTATACTGGGGTCGTGCAAAACATGCTTTAGGGTCAATTTCATAATTCGAATTCAATCATGTTAGTTGGGTGAACATTGGGGCCAGTTTAGGTAACGTTTTGGTGAGGGTGAGGTCAAGGTCGGAAAAAGGTTAAATTTTGAACTTGTTTTTTTTTTTAACAAAAGGTACCGTTTGAGACAGTGGGGCTATTTGAGACGTAGGTAGGCAGTGGTTTAGTAAAATCGCTATAAAATAAACCATTTGGTATTTTTGTCATTTTTGCTCAACTAATTCACCGTTTGATTTCACACCAACCGGAGCAACAATGACAAAAAAAACAACAAGAAACGGTTTTAATTTTATAGTGATTTTACCAAAGCATTACAGTATACTGTCTCCAAGAGCCCAACTTGAACTGTCTCAAATAACCCCACCTAACGGTATCGATTCGATGCAATGCAGCTCGACGCACAGAATCGGATGCCGGCCTTAGTTTTACGCATAGTGGCCTAAAACAGCTTACATAAGGCTTCAAAATGTGACATCAATTTTGAGTAGATTTTTTCAACCATTACTTTGCCAAAAATGGAGATATCGATCTTAAATTTAGTATGTCAATGGACAACTTATGGTTTAACAACATATACTCGGGATTATTCAAAATTTGAGAAAACGTTAGGTATTTTTAAGGTAATATATAAACAAAAATTATATTTAGGAGTCGAAATTATAATTTCAAAAATCCAGGATAACGGTGTTTTTTTAGCCCTGTTAATTCTTAGCCCTTTTTGGTTTAGACATTTAAAACTGATCAAATGTTTAAAACTGTAGGCGTGACAACTTTTCTCGCAAAAACATGACGTCATCCGGACGTCATATGTGGCCAACCTTCCACAGCCTCTGGAAAAAGTTGGCACGAAGTGTAAAATTGATGCCGTAGGCGTCCTGGAAGTTATAGGCGACGGTATATGTAATATTCAAAGAGATATCGACAGGAAAAATGAGGGGCGGCCGTTTCGCCCCCCCCCTTCCTCTCCCCCTCCCTAGGCGTGCGAGTTAACAGTAATTGCGCAACTGCGCTTTAACTAGGCAAAAGCAGTGTTCGCCACGGGCCGCAAAATCTCAGTCCAGCCCAGGCCCACGGGTTCACAGCCCGGCCCAGCCCGAACCTATTCATGGTAAAAGCGTCAAAGCCCAGCTCGGCCCAGCCCGTCAAAAATGAATGGATTAAAAATTATGGACATCACACAGGCAGCATGTCACCCAACGGTAGCAAAGAAACAATCTTTTGCGAGCAGCATGCATATTGCACAATGCACATTGCATGCGTGCTTTATTAGCTCGTTTTTTCAATCGTACATAGTAATAAGCTATGTAGTTACGATTTTTGTCTCAGTCGCGAAGCCCCGAGTTCACTTTACAGTTCTTGGCCCAGCCCATCCACATCCCATCGATCCTTCATATCTGAGGGCCCAGCCCAGCCAAGCCCAGCCCATGGCCCATTGAGCTGGCCCGGCCCATGGCGAACACTGGGCAAAAGGCGTCAGTCAGGCGGTGGTCAAAATTAGGATAAAAGAGATCATACTTTGCCTACGGCAATAAATACGCAACTTCGTTCCCAACAGCCAGCGGTGAACCACGGAAGGGGGTAACGGGCACCATGCCCCGGCCATTTGCGGTGGGTAGCGGGCGCTCTTGACACCGTGCACATAATTCACGAGAATTCGACAGCTAGTCTCGCGACTGGCGTGAATCTTTCTGTACTTTCTCAATCAAATGTAAAAAAAATACTCTGCCTGGTTTCGTAACGATTTAAGTTGTGACCAGTTGTGTGATGTCATTACTCGCCAGTTTTTGGTAAAAGAAGAAGACAAAGCTTTTCGATTTCATCCTAAGCGGATTGGTCCTCACCAGCACTGCCCATTCCACATCATCTAATGGCACAGGAACATGGTATGGGGTGAGGGGGTATTGGCATGATTCTCTCGCTCTGGGGTTGACCGGTGATGGCACAGGTCACTATACTCCCTCTGTACGGCGGCTGCAGCGTTCTCCCTCTGTACGGCGGCTGCAGCGTTCTCCCTCTGTACGGCGGCTGCAGCGTACTCCCTCTGTCTGTACGGCGGCTGCAGTCGGTTTGTACTTCCTCTGTACAGCGGCTGCAGTGTACCATTTCCTCGTGCAACAGTTGCAGCGTACCCCCTTTGTGCGGCGGCTGCAGTGTACTTCCACGGTACGGCGGCTGCAGTGTACTCTGCACGGCGGCTGCAAGGTACTCCCTCGGTACGGCTGCAATGCAGCGTATACTCCCACGGTACGGCGGCTGCAGTGTATCCGGTACGGCGGCTGCGGGCTGCAGTGAACTCGGCACGGCGGCTGCAGGGTACTCCCTCTGTACAGCGTCTGCAGTGTACCATTCCCTCGGCACGGCGGCTGTAAAGTACTCCCACGGTACGGCGGCTGCGGCGCAGTACTCCCACGGTACGGCGGCTGCAGTGCACTACTCCCTCGATACGGCGGCTGCAGTGGACTCGGCACGGCGGCTGCAGTGCTCTACTCCGTCGGTACGGCGGCCGCGGTGCGCCGGTCGCGGTGCGGCCGCGGCTCATTGGCCGAGTGGCCGGCGCCGGCCGCGGTGATCGGTCAGCGGTGCCGCTCGGAATCGATCTCACATGGCGTCGGTAAGAGCGCCGCCGACCGACCGCTGACGGCGCCTGACCCATTCAGCGGTGGATCGTCGAGCCCGACGGGCGACGGCCCGCTCCCAGCAGCCAGCGGCGCCGGCCGCCCGTCACCGACACACGGCGCTGTCAGACAGCACACGGCGGACAGACAGCACACGGCGGACAGACAGTACACGGCGGCAGACAGACAGCGCACGGCGGCAGACAGCACACGGCGGCAGACAGCGCACGGCGGCAGGCAGCACGCGGCGGACAGACAGCACACCCCGGCAGGCAGACAGACAACACACGGCAGCAGACAGACAGCACACGGCGGCAGACAGCACACGGCGGACAGACAGCACGCGGCGGACAGACAGCACGCAGCGGCAGACAGACAGACAGCACACGACGGCAGGCAGACAGACAGCACGCGGCGGCAGACAGATAGCACACGGCGGCAGACAGCACACGGCGGACAGACAGCACGCAGCGGCAGACAGACAGACAGCACACGGCGGCAGACAAACAGCACGCGGTGTCAGACAGCACACGGCGGACAGACAGCACACGGCGGCAGGCAGCACGCGGCGGACAGACAGCACACCCCGGCAGGCAGACAGACAACACACGGCAGCAGACAGACAGCACACGGCGGCAGACAGCACACGGCGGACAGACAGCACGCGGCGGACAGACAGCACGCAGCGGCAGACAGACAGACAGCACACGACGGCAGGCAGACAGACAGCACGCGGCGGCAGACAGATAGCACACGGCGGCAGACAGCACACGGCGGACAGATAGCACGCAGCGGCAGACAGACAGACAGCACACGGCGGCAGACAAACAGCACACGACGGCAGACAGCACACGGCAGCAGACAGACAGCACGCGGCGGACAGACAGCACACGCCGGCAGACAGCACACGGCGACAGCACGCGGCGGCAGCGAGCCGCTGTCAGTTCGCCAATTGCTGTAAAGCTTCATACCCCAAAAGGCGCGTCACAACACTAAAACCTTTACTTCACCATCCATCTAGCACGCATCCATAGAAAATAAGGAAAGAAATAAAAAAAAAACACTTTAGGCAAAATGCAGACAAATTCGTACCTTTCTCCAAAATATATGTTGCTGCACCTAAATCCAACACTGCCACTCGGTAAAATCCATTTGCTCTGACATCTTGGCCAAGGACCATTTCGGAGTTTCAATGTTTCACTGGTGGAGGCACGGTGCGCAGCCCCGGATGTAAGCTTTTCGCAATTGTTTTCTAACAATGTCTTCCAGTAGGTATTCGCTAATGCTCTGGGCTTCACTGCACATGACGTCGCAGCGGCACTCCATGTCACCCGAAGGTCACGGCGCACCGCCTACCGACGATGTGGGCGCACCGCACCCCCCGACCTCCTCTGGAAGGCTTCATCTCACCACAGGTCACTGGTCCGCCCTTCGCGGCAATACGAGCGGCGAGCGCTGACACTTCGAAAATGGGGAGGGAGATCCGCCAGGAACGCCTTCCGCAGCCAATGGCCTAATACACTGAAAAAGATGGCGACGCGCGCTCCGCGGTCGGAGCCGATGGCTGGGGGGAGGCGGGCGGAGCAGCGCGCACCTGTGCCGGGGGCGCGCTGCGGCCGGCGGCACCTGAGCGCGGCGGGCCGGCGGGTGACCGCGGCGGCCCCCCTCTCACCTGGGTCGGTCCGCGGCGCCGGCGGCGCGCTGCGACGCTCCCTGTGATCACCAGGCCGGCAGCAGGGCGACCGGTCGGCGCGGCGTCGCGCGCGCGGCCCGAGACCCGCCGATCAATAGGAGGCTGCATCTGGCCGGCGGGCTCGGCGCGCGGCGGCGCCCGCCGTCGGCGCGCCGCCGGCCGCACGCCGGACGGCCCGGTCGGCCCGGCCGGCTCACTCATATGGCATGCATTAGCGGGCGCCGGGGGATCGGCTGTGCCGGCCGCTCGGGGCCAAGGCACGTCCAGAGCAAAGGATCAGCCATCGCCGTCCAGTGGACACAGCACTGCACTGCTGACACCCGACAATGCCCATTGGACACGGCACGGCACTACTGACAGCCAACACTGCCACTGGACACGGCACTGCACTACTGACAGCCAACACTGCCCACTGGACACTGCACTACTGACAGCCAACACTGCCACTGGACACGGCACTGCACTACTGACAGCCGACACTGCCCACTGGACACTGCACTACTGCCACAGCCAACACTGCCCATTGGACACGGCACTACTGACAGCCGACACTGCCCAATGGACACGGCACCGCACTACTGACACAGATACTGACTGATACAGATACTGACACTACACTACACACATACTGGAGCGCCGGGGAGGTATCCACCAGATCTCCCCGGCCCGGGGAGGTATCCCACAGCTCTCCCCGGGGCCGGGACGGCATATGCCATGGAACGGCACCCATAAGCGTAGGAACCATGGGTGCAAGGGTGCAGCTGCACCCACAATATTTCTCCAGTGGGTGCAGACAATGTATTCTGCACCCACAATAATCTGAACCAAAAACCCCTTTTCTCATCAACACTACTTTCCATGCAGCACGGCAAATTCAGGATATGTTGCCCACTATCCATCTTTCGAAGCATTTGCTTTTGTGATGGTCTTCAAAACTTACATTTGTGCTGAAGAAAAAAAAGGAAATGGAGCATGTGATTGAACACATACCGAGCCGATAACCCACTGTCAAAATTTTTAGCCCGATATCTTCGAAAATGGCTAAGTTGGCCGCTTTTACTTTTTGCGGTAGTCAATATTGACAATATTAACCCTTGCAATTGTGCGGCGTTTTCCAGCTTCTAATCTGTAGAGGGAGGGAGGGGGGGGGGGTGATCGAGCTAGAGCTTCGTGGAAAAAACGAGGATGTTGCCCGTGACGAGAGGAAGCCGATGATACCCAATTTTAAGGTCCTAGGTCATTGGTTGACCTTCCAGGTCAGGTCAATGTTCCACCACACAGCACAAAAATAGAATACAACAGCAGCGGGCAAAAACAGGTACAAAACTCTCCTTTCAAAGTCAGACAGAATAATGACAGCCATTAATGTATTTTCTTGCAACGTAAGAGGCCTTGGTGAGCAACACAAACGCAGAGATGTGATTCATTTCTTAAAGAACAATAAGTGTGATATTTTAATGTTACAAGACACGCACTTAACGCAAGAAAAGACGTCTTCATTTAACAGTCTATGGAACGGAAAGGCCTATCATTCGTGTTTTAAAAACAATAGTAGAGGCACATCGATTCTGTTCAACAAGAATATTCAGCACGAAGTAATTAACAAGTTCACAGACAAAAAAGGAAACTTTATAATCTTGGAATGCAAAATCAGCTCAGACACATATATTATGGGCAGCGTCTATGGGCCAAATCGAGATGAACCAGACTTCTATGAACGTATAGGGAATATACTAGACAGCACAGACTATGATCATGTAATAATTGGAGGCGATTTTAATTTCGTTATAAATCCGGATGTAGACTGCTACGGTTATCTACAAGAACATAACGTAAGAGCCAGAAAAAAGTTCATGTCGATCTGTAATAAATACGACCTAATTGACATCTGGAGAAAGCAGAATCCTGAGAAACAGCAATATACTTGGTTTACACCAGCCCGCCAAAAAGGTGCAAGATTAGACATGTTCTTCGTTAGCCAACATCTATCAATTCGCTGCAATGAAATGCACATCGCGCCCGGCTATCGAACCGATCACAGCCAAATTTCAATAAGTCTAGTTGCAAGCCAATCGAGAGGGCCCGGGCTATGGAAACTAAACGAATCACTACTTAATGACGAAGATTATATCGAGATCGTTAATAGGGGAGACCCGGGAGGTATGGGCCGGTTTTGTGAAAAGGCAATTTTCTTTCAGTGGGCAGTGGCTAGACCCGGTTTTTCACTTTATGTACGTGAAATTGCATTTCGCCTGCAACGTGCGCCTGATATTAGGCATCTGGGATCAACCATTTTGTCTCGAGATAACTTTCAATAAATCATGTGCTTTTTCGATCCATCAAAATACACCGGGAGGTATGGGCCATGGCCCGGGAGGTATGGGCCGGTGCCATGTTTCATATTCTTTTCTCGACAATGAGAATAATACTCGTAGAGCTGGTATCTACCTTGATCTCTCTTGAGCCCAGGAACCGCATAGGCGGCTAACAGCTTACTTCATGGAAGTCACTTTGGCCCATATGTATATCGGTAAATTCAATCATGCACCATAAAATAAGATCAATAATATTTTTATGTTCGAATGAAATTTGAAGTTAAATTTTCGACCTAGCGCGACAATAAATAAAACTTATTGACGGGGACATTCAATGAAAGCATCTTCTTATTTATTTAGGATCAACGGGGTGGGTGGCCCGAACCTCCCGGTTAGGACGCCAGAATGTGCGTAGCATCTCAGCTCATAATCTTGCAAGAAAGCTTCAAATTGTCTATCCAGTCTTAATTTGCATGCTTTAAACGTTATGTTAGCGATGGTCTGACATCATAAAACGAGCCTGGTTCAAATTTATCACGAATTTTCTGTATGTACCGTATTTTACTCGAAGAGGGCAAAAACGCTTTATCACCGCTCATTGCCAAAGAAGACTGAGGAAGATTTCGGAAATCACGTGGGTTGTGTAACGGAATGGCTGCTTCCAGTTTACGCGGTCAAATGTGTAAAAATACGCAACACTTCTTCAAAACTGCGATGGCCCATACCTCCAGGAGGCCCATACCTCCCGGGTCTCCCCTAATTGTATCCTGAATACTGTAGAAGAATACGCTTTGCCCATCTACACAAAAGATCACATCTCACACGTACCAAATTTTAAAGAAATACAATTCAAGATAAACGACGATTTATTTTATGAAACACTGTTGATGCTGATAAGAGGGGAAACTGTGCGATATTCTAAAAGAAAGGCTAAACAAAAGAGGGAAAAAGAAAAAGATCTTATGACAGAGATAACGCGTGCGGAATCCAAGGCAGATTCCGCGCAATCAGAAGAGAACATAGCGCACCTTAATGGTCTAAAAGAGAAACTTGAAAATCTTAGAAAACCTTTCATTGATGGTTTGATCGTGAGGACAAGGGCTAAGTGGCACGAAGAAGGCGAGAGACCTTCAAAATATTTGCTCAGCATGGAAAAAAGAAACGCAATAAGAAAAATACCAACATGTTTGAAAATTGAAGGACAAATAGTTTCTAAATCGTTTTCGATACTGAACGAATTTACAAAAGATTTAGCAAAGAAATACGCTAAAGATCAAAACCCCTCGCCCTCTATGAAAAACTTTATTACAAAAAATATATCTAACAAACTCAGCATAAACGAGCGCAGACTTTTAGATCAGCCCATAACTTTTGAAGAGTTAACAAACGCGATGAGAAATATGAAAAAAGGGAAATCCCCGGGCTCAAACGGGTTTACGGCATGCTTCTTCAGACGTTTTTGGGATAAACTAGGTCCCTTATTGCATAGAGCATTCGCGTACGCACTCGAGAATAACAAAACGTTGATGACGCATCAGGAAGGCATTGTTACAATGATCCCGAAGGCTGGCAAACCGCCCGATAGCATAAAAGGATGGCGGCCCATAACGTTACTTAACCTTCGCCCTGGTGGGGGGGGCCATTTTGGCCCCCCCCCCCTTGTGGTTTTTCAGCGATAACTCAGAAACCACTTGAGTTAGCGCCCTGAAACTTTGTATAGCTGTTTATTCAACATTTTTACATCATGTCCTTTTTTGGGGGGTTCGGGTCAGGTCAGGTCAGGTCACAAGGTCACCAAAACTGACACCACCTCTAAAAAAGTTCAAAGCTCTCTCAAAGGCACAGCTTTTATCCGATCGATGTAAAATTTACAGTACTTGAAGATGTCGCCCAGCTCTACAAAATGGCTATCTCGGATTTTTTATAAATGTGACCTAAGGTCAGGTCAGGTCATCGCTGCTCCCCATTATAAGTCAATGGGAGAATCGAAAAGTAGTTGTTTTTCAGCTAAATCGGGCGTGATTGTTCCTATATTTCGTTATTGAAGTGTCTTGGGTCAGCAAATCACAGCCCATGTGAAACCATTTGCTTGTGACCTCGCTGAGGTCACGCTAGGTCATCTCCCTGGTCACCAGAGGTCACCAGCGGTTTTTCTGCACTTACTTGTTATTGAATAGAGATAGAGACTCCGTTCGACGTTTATCGTGTTTGTCTCGTCAATGCGGATCGAATGATATGCAGCATGACCTATTTCGGTAAGGTCATGACCTTGACCTGAGGTCAAATTTTCAAAATGACCTTTCGAGGTCAAACTATATATCATTCGACGCGTCTCGACGAGCCAAGCACGATGGTGCATGAATCGTTTCTCTATTTTCTCGTGAATGCATGCTATAGTTAAAAACATTTTCAACGAAATTTGCCAAGTTGACCTTGCATGACCTCTGTAGGCCAAACCGTTGAGCTGAGGTCAAATCTGACGAACCTTGGCGAAAGAGCTTGAAAAGAGCTATCGATTGCTTTTTTCCGCGGCTCTCTAGCTCTTCTAGTTTCCGAGCTACAGCGGAATATGTCCGGCAACACCGAAAACACTGAAATTTGACCTATGATGACCTCTAGCGACCTCAATATTGACCTTAGCGAAAAAATGACCGAAATACTTTCGAACGTACTTGTTATGGGCTTTCGTTTGCTTTTTTCCGCGTCTTCCTAGCCCTCTTCGTTTTCGAGTTAGACGGGGGGGGTCATTTTGGCCCCCCCCACCAGGGCGAAGGTGGCTCAGACCCACACCAGGGCGCGGGTTAACGTAGATTTTAAGATAATTTCTGCAGCGATATCAGCGAGACTGCAAAAAGTAATGGGTAACTTAATAGATTCATGTCAGACTGCTAACATGAAAGGGCGCTACATCGGTGAGAACACTCGTTTAATATTTGACGTGATAAACAATCTAACAAAACACAACAACTCAGGTTTAATTATGTCCGTCGATTTTGAGGCGGCTTTTGATTCCATATCCTGGAACTTTCTGTCCAGTGTCCTCGAGGAATATAATTTTGGCCCATCATTTAGAAAGACGATACAACTAATGTATCTGAACAATGATAATTTTTCGCGAATTATGCTGAACGGATTCTTAGGAAATAAAATCACTTTACGATGCGGGATCCGGCAAGGTGACCCAACTTCCGGGTATTTATTTAACTTAGCTGTTAATTTACTTGCAAATCAAATTAAACAATCAAGGTTAGTGAGAGGAATTAAACTTGAAGATAATATTGAAATAAGAATTTCGCAATATGCTGATGACACTGTGCTTTTCCTGCAAGATGCACAATGTTTGAACGGTGCCCTAAGAGAGTTGGAATATTTTTCAGAAGCCTCGATGCTAAAAGTAAACGTAGATAAAACAACATGTCTGCCGATAGGCCCGCCTACCCTGAACAGTAGTGGAGACCAATGTGGTGTTAAATGGGTCACCAGCATGAAAGTTTTAGGAATCATTTTTGAGAACGATAACACTAATATAACCGAAGTCAACTTGCAACCCAAATTGCTTCAAATACAGAAAGAGATCGCGCACTGGCGTAGAAGAAATTTAACAGTTCTGGGGCGAATAACCGTAGTCAAATCGTTACTGATATCGAAGTTAGTCCACTTGTTCACAGCCTTGCCAAATCCACCTAAAAAAGACCTTAAAAATTTAAATAATTTACTATATCAGTTCATATGGGCGGGTAGGCGAGACCCCATTAAACGTGCCAAGCTCATCCAAAACTACACCAATGGAGGGTTATCTATGATCGATATCCAAGCGTTCGTTAACAGCATGAAGCTCACATGGTTGAAGAGACTCATGCAAAGTCAGGCTCAATGGACAAAAGTTTCGGTCTTGGAATCACCCAAACCAATCCAAGAAATAATGTCCCACGGAAGCAAATTTATAAGGAAAATCAAGGTGAAAGTTACAAACCAGTTTTGGAAAGACGTGTTAGAAGCGTTCGAATTTTTTACCCGAGAACACACCTCCGACACAGAAGAAATACTGTCTGAAAGCATATGGTTTTCGGATTACACAAAATTCACGGGATCGATGATAAGAAGTTGGCACTCAAGAGGAATACGCTTCATTTATGATTTATTCGATGAAAATACAGGACGTCTTCACACCAAAGAAAGTTTAGAAAAAGCATACAACATTAAGATGACATTTCTCTGTTACGCGAGCCTGGTAAGAAGCTTACCTGATTCAATAAAAAACGCCTCAATTAAGAAAAGATCTGAACCAAACATGCCGCCAAGGATGAACTTGGCACTAAATCACACCTATTTCACACGCTTCGCCTACATGCAATTCGTGATCCATAGGCAAAAGGAAATAAAAGATGCAAATGAACGGCTAGAGCAAAAGTGGCTCAGGGATGTAGGTTGCTTCGAAGCTAGCAGTTTTGTCGAAGCCGTCAATGCTACGAACTCAAGTTACAACAGAATGTTTCAATATAAAATTGTAAATCGCATCACAGTTACCAACAAATACTTGCGGATGATCAATGTGAAAGAAAGCGAAAACTGTACTTTCTGTAATGCTGAGCCCGAGACAATATCACACTTATTTTGGTACTGTCCCATAACAAAAGAATTTATCACGGCAGTGAAAACTGAACTTCTAAACAAGTACAACGTAAGTGTAAGTGTAAATTTAAAAACATGGTTATTTCCCACAGATTTACCAGCCAGGGAAACATTGATATTCACATTAGCAAAAATAGCAATATACAGAGCGCGCTGCAAAGATAGCACACCACACATCACACACTGGATGAACATGTTAAAACAAGAAATCGAAACAGAAAGCAAAGTTGCCGAGTTGCTCGGCAAACAAAATAACTTTCAAGAGAAATGGGGAGCACTTAGGCATATCAATGCTTAAACAGTGAAGACTGTATTAAAAATGAATAGGACATGAAGAAAAAAAACACATACACACACACATACACAACACACAAACACACTGCACAGCCACATGAACACATTACCGCCACCTATACTCTTATAACACAATACACATTGGCACCCCCTCATAGTATCCCAAACCCTGATATTCTCCTTCCTTCAATCAAGCTAGCGAGCGCGTCGGCCGCTGTACGGCGTTGGCGGTTGTCGCGCGATTTATCTCACGAGACCGTTTCCAAGGTCTCCACGTCACCGCCCTCGCCGTCCTCTGCCGGTCCGCCGGGCCGGGGGCCGCCGTCGTGGGGCGTCGTGGCGCCGCCTGGCTCGTGAATAGGTAGTAAACACACTGGCGACAGGCAGCGAGCGGTGCGCCGGACGCTAAATTTATTGACGGATCACGGGGGTGACAGATGTCAGCTATGGGAGAGTGCCTGGTGATGTTTAGAATGTGTGTAGCATGCTCGAGTGTGAGCTGCTACCGTGCTGCTGGGTTGATGTGTGCTGATGGATGGGTGTTCCGATCAATAAACGTGAGAGAAAAAAAAAAACACAGCCACAGGCATATATTGATAGGGCCTCCTCTCTACAGATTGCCTCTTATCTACAGAGGGGGCGACGACAAATCGACAAATAAAAAATAAAATTTGCAAAAAAAAAGGTCAATGTTCCAAAAGTCGGGAAGATCGGGACCTGCTAGAACTGCGTAAAGTGAAGCTGTTAACGGGTTTTTCGTGGTGCTGATCACGAATATCATGTTAGTTTTGATGACAGATGATTTCTTCATGCATTTAGGCCAGATCGGGTCAGGTCAGGTCAGGTCAACCATTAGGCGTCCTACCGGCTATCCAAAGTAGTTGTCAACTACCACTGACGGCGTCGTAGCATGTTACGAAGGCACTAAAACTACTTCGTAAACGTTCAAATGGATGCTAAATTCAAAATCAGCCCGAAAAACTACCCAAGAAACATGCAATACTCGAAAAAGTGAACCGAGGTCATCAAAGGTCAATGACATGACCTGACCTTCAGGTGACCTTCACACCCACCGTAATGCATGGGACGAACATAATTTCACATGTTTGGACGTCTACAATCACAAAAAGACTGGAAACGCGCGGATAATGTGAGCTAACATACGCCAAATCGCGAGTCCGGCCGAACATGGTCTCCAGAATCAGGTCACAGGTCAAAGGTCTTTTGGTCATGAAATGTTCAGAGTAGGTGTAAACCTGATCAACTCGAGGGTACTTAAAGTTTGGTCGCGGTGAGCCGGTTTTGGCGCGAGCTATTTGCGAAAAACCATGGGGGGCTCGTCCGAACCCCTACACATGCGAGGGAATTAATGCTTCCAAATGCACTTATCGGTCGGTACCATTTCGACATGGTATACAGTCCCCCTCAAAGCAAAGCTCGTAACGAGCCTTCGCTCGGGTGACGCTACCTACCCCCCCCCCCCGCTTCACCAGCCATGGCTGGATTTCTGCACCCATGCACCCACAATGTTCCAGCAGTTCCTACGCCCATGACGGCACCGTCCCGGTCTGGCCAGACGGGCCGCCGTACAAATTTAGGGGGAGGCCGCAGCCTGGCGGAGCGCGTGTGGTCTAGCTGTAGTGGTCGGAAGGCCTGTCGGGGCGGCGGGGTTGAGCGTGGGACCTGGTGTGTGTGTGTGTGTGTGTGTGTGTTTATTTCGGTGATGCTCTGTTTCGTTTTGTTTTGCTGAAGAGGTGCCTCGTAATAAGTTTATGCTTTTGCACCAATTCAACTTTATTTCTGTCCATTGTCCATGCCCATAATCATGAATAAACGACAAACAAATAAACAAACAAACAAACAGGTGGCCAGGTGTGGGGTGACTAGGTACTTAATATTTGTGGGGGATAATCTCAAAGTTAGACATAGCTGCAAGTTTTGGTGTCAATTAAAAGTGTCAATTGTGGTGTCAATTAATATGGGGGCGGCACCCGCCCCTCCCCCTCGGCCGGCGAGGGTTAAGCCTAGAAACATGTCTACAACTCGAAAAAGTGAACCAAGGTCATTAAAGGTCAATGACCTGACCTGACCTTCATGTGACTTTGACACGCACCATAATACATAAGACAAACATCATTTCACATGCTTAAATCATGGATGAGATAACACTATTATTTCATCCGTGGTTAAACGTTTAAAACCACAAAAAGACTGCAAACGCGCAGATAATGTGAGCCGACATACGCCCAATCGCGATTTCGGCCAGACATGGTCTCGAGAAATAAGTCACAGGTCAAAGGTCATTTCGGTTATGGTCATATAATTTTCAGGTTATGTGTAGAATCGATTCACTCAAAAGTACTGAAAGTTTTGTTGCGATGGGCCGCTTTTTGCGCGAGTTATTTGCGAAAAACCGAGCGGGTCCGTTTCTCACCATCCCAGAGTGGGAATTTTTCCGATCCAGCGCGTCTTAATTCCAAAAATCTTCTTTGGGTTTTTGTTTATTTTTTTGTGTCAGTGGGGCTCAGAAATGTCTGAATTTTTCATACATGGCATTGTTTTATCTGTATGTCCACAGCAAGACTAGGAAAAATGCGCTCAAAGTTCACACTCATGCGTGATTTCTCAATGGGCTCAGTAAGGCCCGGAAGTATAGCTCAATTTCATTGTCCTGTCCTGTTGGTTTTATTCTTGCGAGGTCTTAAAGTTGCATATCTTCTGAAAGGCACCTTTATTAGGAATGGAATGGCAAACGGAAAGTATGCCACAACCTTACAAGGTCACAAAAATGTCATTTACGAAGAACCCTTACAGACACCATATTGAAGGAATGGTATTCTAGATAAATGTAGGAAATCAACAATGTTTTCCACACTTTTCCACTCCGAAACATATCCTATCGAATTCGCCACTTTCTCCTGCACAAGACAACGCCTAGTTTGGCTGCCGGCACTTGCCTGAACACGGAATAGGTAATCGCATTAGAGTATCTTAATACCCCACTCTAGGAGCGCTAGGGCAAACAGCACGATATAGGCATGTTCCAGACATAGGCGAATAAGTTTACTTCGTGATTTATATGATGCATATTTTCTGAGACACATTCATTAGGAATAGGATGACAGGCGTAAATTATACATACCGTAACCTTATCAACCCTCGCACTTGTGGGGAGGGGGAGGGGAAGGCGTCGGATAAAACCCAATGGTTTTCCGCAAATCACTCGCGCAAAAAGCAGCCGATCGCGACGAAACTTTCGTTGCCCTCGAGATCATCAATTTTACATCTAACCTAAAACTTTCATGACTCTGACCCAACTGACCTTTGACCTGTGGCATATTTCTCGAGACCATGTTTGGCCGGAATCGCGATTCGGCGTATGCCAGCTCACATTATCCACGGTTTCCAGTCTTTTAGTGGTTTTAAACGTTCAAATATGTGTAATATGATGTTGGTGCCATGCATTATGGTGGGTGTCAAGGACTCAAGGTCACGTGAAAGTCACGTCAAAGTCATTGACCTTTGATGATCTTGGTTCACTTTTTCGAGTTTAACTTGCTTCTAGCCTTCTAGGGTAGTTTTTGGTGCTGATTTTGAATTTAGCAACCATTTGAATATTTACGAAGTAGTTTTGGTGCCTTCATACCATGTTACGAAGCTGTCAGTTATAGTAGGTGACACCTACTATGGATGGCCGGCAGGACACCTAGGTACTGGTTGACCTGACCTGACCCGACCTGGCCTAAATGCATGAAGACATCGTGTGTGATCAAAACTAACATGAAATTCGTGATCAGCACCCCAAAATACCCCGTAGCACCCTAACTTTACGAAGTTCCAAGCAAGAGGTCTCGGTTTCCCATACTTTAGTTGGTTCATTAAACTGACTTGGAAAGTCAACTAATGACCTTGGACTTTGAAATTGGATATATTCGGCCTCATCTCGTCATAGACAGCACGCTTGATTTTTCCGCGAAGCTATAGCTTGATCAGGGGCCAAACGGCTGAGCCGGGGTCCAATTGACCCCGTATACTATATTGATTATGCACATTTACAGGTAATACTCTCACCAGAACACACCAGCCAACATCTGTGCACAATCTGGCTACAATACTACCTATGGTTTGCCCTCTACGAATAAAGACGTGCTAGATCGGAAAAATCCCCACTGTGCATCCGCTCGGTTTTTCGCGAATAACTCGCGAAATAAGCGGCCGATCGCCACAAATCTTTCAGTACTCTCGACTTAATCAATTGTACACATACCGTAAAAATGTCATGACCCTGACCCAAATGATCTTTGACCTGTTACCGAATTCTCGAAACCATGTTTGGTTGAAATCGCGATTTTGCGTACCTATTGTCATCTCACGTTATCGGCACGTTTCCAGTTTCTTTTTTTTGCGCGTTGTAAACAAACGTTCCAACATGTGAAATGCTGTCTGTCTCACACATTATGGTGGTTGTCAAGGTCACTTAACCCACGCCCTGGTGGGGGGCTATTCTTTGCCCCTCCCCCTTCAGACTTTTTCCATATATCTCCAAAACAACTGCGCCGATCGTCACCAAACTTTCAGTACCTACCCTCCCGGACAGTCATCAATTGTAAACATTGTGACAAAAGAAAATCCAAAGGTTATGATAGGTTGGCCGTAAACGACGTCAGAGTGACGTCATGTTCTGCCATTTTCGATCCAAAAAAGGTTTCGCGGGAAGAGCTGTCAGGAAGAGCTATGCAATGCATTAGAAATAGTCTGAACCCCTTGTAGAAGTGCCTGTGCCATACTGCGGCTGCTATATATTTGAATTTCAATGTGTTTACACCAAAAAGTGAAATTAAATAGAGCGAGTTGAAGAAGGCGTAAGCCGAAAATTAAATATGAGCGAGTTGAAGAAGGCGTAAGCCGAAAGCTCCTCAGATCTATCAGGCCTTTTTTTACGAATTTTGGGCAGTAATTTATGAGAGTACGGTTACTTTACTTGATTACATGTTTAAAACACGTGCTTATTTGGAAAACATACTTGGAGCCAGAGTCCTTTTAAATAAAAAACAAACTATAGCGATATGTCCGTCCCCAGGGACGGCGCCACAGGGGAAGGGGGGGGCAGGGGTCAGCCGCCCCCCAACTCTGAACACTGGGGCCCTCTTTCCAGTGTCCCAAAATTTGCCAGTTTGGATGAGAAGTAACATCCAAATCAAAATAATTTTCCACTCTCACCTCCAATTTTCAAGAGCGATTTTTCACTCCCTAGTTTACCAATTAGGAACATCTGCTTGCACCTTTAACCACCTTCCATATTTGATTCAATGATCTTTTTAGACAGCTTCCACATCTTCCAACATTCAGAAATGAATTGTTGATCTGTTTTCTGCTCTTTTTTGTACTCTTCTAACTTGCAATTTTCCACTTTCAGCCCTCATTATAGTGACGAATATTCCCCTCCGACACCCAAGCTGAAATATAATTTTGGGACACTGCCTCTTTCAGCCAGCAGGTCAAGTATGGACGGAATACTCTCTGGCTGTGCAGAAAGAAGACTTCTGGGCAGAGCTGTAGAAATGACTTCAGGAGTGGGGAATCAAGTCAAAGGGGGCCTTCTCAAGGTGCCGCCGCCAAGATAAATCTTACGGACTTTTGGCCCATGTTTTTGGAAAAGGGCCCAATTTAGCACAAAAAGGTGAAAGAAAATCATTCATTTTGTATCTTGGATGATTGTGATTGATTGATGATTGTCCTATCTTCCCAGGCTGTAGAAAGGGCCCGGGCCAAAGAGGGGGCCTCTTCACGTCTGAGCCACGTCTGAGAGGGCCCACTCAATATATGAAAGGGCCCAGGCAACTGGCAAGGTCTGGGAGGTACCATATTATGCCTGAGAAGGAGAGGGCCCACAACAGTCATGACAGGACCCGCAGCGGTGCTGAGATGGCCCTTGGAAGGAGTGCGAGAGCCTGTAAAATGCCTGAGAGGGCCCATACCAGCCGTGACAGGGCCCATATCAGTACTGAGGGCCCACAGCAGGGCCCATAACAGCACTGAGGGGGCCACCACAAGTTATGTGAGGGCCCGTACCCTGACATATTACTGAGGGTTATGTCAGTCAATGGCAATCATGGAAGGGCCCCCAACAGTACTGAGAGGACTGTTGCAATGACTAGGAGGGCGCGTACCATACCTGAGAGGGCCCATACCACTCATGCGAGGGCCTGCAGCAGTACTGAGAGGGCCCTTGCAAGAACTGGGAGGGCCCGTATCATGCCTGAGAGGGTCCATACCAGTCAAGAAAGGGCCTTTACCGGGCTCCAATGGCCATGCCAAACTGAGGATCTACCGAATTTCAGAAGGCCCATATCAGGCCTCAGGGGCCCAAACCAGGCCTAACCCGCGAGTTGCTGGGGGGGGGGGGCGTTAACCCTCTAGTGCCCCCGGTATCATATCTGTAAGTCAATTTGCAGAAAATTCGCGTGCTAATCGTGAAGGCGAAAATTGTTGAAAACCCTGCTGTATCAGAAGTGGTACGTCTTGGCAACCACCTGGTGGCAAAATTTTTAAGTAATGATTTCTCAGTTTCCCACCAGGTGATTTTGAAGAGGGTCAGTTTGTCCTTTGCTGAAAAGCTCTTTGAGATGCAAGTGTAAATTCTAGCATTTGAAAAACAAAAAAATAGTTATTTGGAAAGAAACTTGGTATACTGTGAGACAAATGTCCAGCATTTATCACAGTATGTTGCAATACATCGCAGCTATTTCAGGGTCAAAGATATGGACCCCTAATTTGGGGGATACTAGATATGATACAGTGGGCATAGCACTCCAATATTTTCTATGAAATTTTCGCCGCTGCAACATACGGTGTGCCAATACCATAAGTTTTCTCAGGTTTTTGACGAATGACGATGGTCACAAGACTTTGTGAAGTTCGCACCTCTGGCGTCAGATAACTCTATTTCGCTCCAGACTCGATATTTCATAACGATATTCGTACGCTTATGCCGCCTCTCATCCTTGTCAATCACCTAACATCTAGCTGCCCATGAGTGGCCTTACATGCCTCATACATCTCGACTTTTCTAACGCTCATAGGAATCTGGTTTTCCAACTGTTTGACGATGATAACAGTGAACTTTTTGATCTGCAGGACACTAGCAAACCATATCTTCTAAAACCACGTTAGGAATGACATGCCATCGATGACAAGCTTGTTGATTTCAAGGGACGATCATCCGTGCAAGCATTTATGCTTGTGAAACCAAAAATTGAGACTTGACTATGTATGTTTGGGAAAGGAGGATTCAGCGGTCTCTTGCACAATTTCGATATTCCAACAGGGTTTGTGGACGGGCTTATGTCTTGTGGGTCTATGTCTTAGCTGGGCATGGCCGAAGACTTGCATTAGCAGCCAGCCAGCTCTTTTCATTCATACTGGAGAACGACTCACAATTTGTTTGGGATTCAAATCCCCTCCGTTCATCCCAGTATTAAGAGATTGAATGTGGAGTGGAAAACTACACCGTCATCGTCAGAGGAAGCTAGCTAAACGGACTCGCCATGAAGACAGACGTCAAGACCGAAGGACGTGGTTCCTTTGATTTACGTATCCAAGAAGTAGGCAACCATGCACTGCTGCCAGGATCCAGCAGGTGCCTGACACCTGGCAAACATTTTTACTGCCAGGTATGTCATTTGTTGTCATATATTGACATATGCCGCCAAGTATGGTAGCTGATTGCCACTGAACAAATAGGATTTATACTAAAACATGGACACTGACCATAAGAATACAAGTTAAAGTGCGGCATTGCGTACGCTCACCTCCATATGAGGTCAATGAACATTGTGCAAGTTCCTGCCGATCGGTACACAGTTACCTGTACCTTTGTTGTCTGACACGTACAACGGTTACTGCACTGGTCACTGGTCAGTGCGCGGCTGTTGTACTGACGCCGATGACATGAGGACCGAACGACCAGTCAAACTGCTAACTGACGATTCACAGGCTGAGAGTTTCAGTCACCAGCGATTGTCCGGCTATCGTGAAGATAAACCAACATTCGTCTTTGGCATTGATTCCGGTCCGTCGGCAGGCTTGCCAGCATTTTGCATCAGAACTGCTTCACTTCGACCAACCGTAATGTCTTCATTTTTGTATCAAGTATGTATAATGCACGTTTGAGAAGCATGGCCCACATGTCTGAATTATGAAAAAATGCACAAGTGCAACGCGCTGTATCGTGGAAATTAAAGGAATAGAAGGCACTCGTAAAAAGATGCCTATGATTAGCGTTGTTCCCTTAGTACCGACTGAAAGGGCATTTTGATACAAGTAGGATGCCAATGAAATATTAAGAAAATGTTCTGATAAGTGGCGCACAGTAAAGGATTTCTTGTATGCATTTTACACATTTTATCTCTGAAATTTTTCAAAACATATATCTTCTCATCTATGTCTTCACTTCCTTCTGTGTGGTCTGATACCACTAAAAATAACCAAGTGGAATGCCCAATGTATCATATTTGATACACAAATTATTTCCGAAATTTGAACTGCGAAAAATTTTTTGACTTCAGATTTCGAACAAGGGACCCAAAACGAATCATAGGTCACAAGGTGCTAATTTTAGGAACCGTGGAACTATGTGTGGGCATTAGAGGGTTAAACGCCCCCACTTTTTTCGCCGGGTCATAGCATAAAAACGGCGCGCCGCAGGCGCGCCAAAATTTGAATACCTGTAGGGAATTGATTGAAGCTTATTGTGACAAAGTTTCAAAAAAATCGGTCGGAAAATTTTTGAGATATCGAGGTTTTAGTGACGTCATGATTTCTGAGTTTTCGACCAAAAACGGCATATGTTAAAAAAATCATATAAAATCACAGAATAGAGATACAGACATGCCGTAAACGCCATTAGACTGCCAATACCATGAACAATAAAATGGCTATCTTCGATTATTGATTATCGTTCCGCATTTTCCAAAATGTTGAAGTGAATCTTGGCAATTTCTCGTGACTACTTCACGACCATGATACATGCATTTCTTAAATTGAACTTTTTGAGCCAAACACGTACATATATGGTAAAATGAATGTCACCATCGTGTTCTACGCCCCAAATTACCCATAAAACATGTGTCACAGGCTGCGAATATAAGTTTCGATTTTCGGGAATATGTGCCTGCCCGGTTGACCTGACCTTGACCCTGACCTATGCTTGACTGACCCCTACATGGAGCTGACACTCTTGTAGGCCTTATATGATGGATTGTGCACCGTTTTGACAGAGTTTATGACGAGAGGCGCCCTTTGCGAAGTCCTGAAGTCCATGCTACTGAAAGCCCGATTTCAGGTGTTTGACCTGACCTTGACCTGACCTGTGACCTCAAGATTCAACTTTTAAGTACTCATCTGAAGCGTCTCGTCGCGTTCTTTCGTTTGCCGCCTCGTGCGTTTCGCTGCGCCTTTTGGTTCTCGAGTTATCGGCTGGGGGCGTTTAACGCCCCCCCCCCCAGCAAACGGTGGGTGGCGAAATACCCTAGCAACTGCCGGGTTAAGAAGGACCATATCAGGTCTCAATGGGCCAAGCCAGGTCTCTAAGGCCTCTACTAGGCCTTAGAAGGTTCATAATAGACTTAATGGGGACCTGACAGGTAGTGGCGGATCCAGCTCATAGTTTTTTTTTTTTTTTTTGGGGGGGGGGGGCAAACCATAACAATTTATCGATTCTTTCCATGCCTCGTCCATAGGCGTAATGTTACAATTATGCCGTTGGGGGGGGGGGGCAAATGCCCATTTTGCCCCCCCCCCCCTAGATCCGCCACTGCTGACAGGTTTCCAAAGGCCCAGACCTGTATTTATATACACTGTGGCCCAGACCAGTCCGCATAGGGCGCCTACAAGGCCTCAGGACAATTTCAGGCCGCATAGACCCTAACAGACCTCGGAAGTCCCGTATCAGGCCACAAAGTGCCTATATCCAGGCTTCAGAATGTCCATACTAGGCCTAATGGGGCGTAACAGGTCTCCGAATGCCCATTCGAGACCTCAGAGGGCCAATATCCAGTCTTCGGGGAACATAGGAGCTAAGCCTCATAGGGTCCCTATGATATCGAAATCGCCCGCGAGTACGCCGCACTAAACCCTGGCCGCCGGTCAACCTTCGGGGTCAATCGTACCATACTTCAGAGGCCTCATAGGCTCATACCACTCATGTGAGGGCCTTTAGGTCAACCTAAGGGCATTACCCGAGGTGCCGCTCCTGTATCATGTGTGTACCGGTGTTTTTGGGCCGGCCCTGTCGAGCCGAGCTCCTGTTTGAGCCACTGTCCGTCCGAGTCACTTTCCAGCTGGGAGGCGGGGCATGATAAACTCGAGTATTGAAACCCCACTTTTGTCCAGAATTTTGGCTGCTCAGGCTGATTCAGGTTATTTACGCAGAATTCATTGGTCAGGATAGCAAACAGCTTCCAACAAAAAAGGTTACCTATTCATGTTACCACAAGAACAATGTCTTGCCTGTTGTCGAACGGACCCCCTCGGTTTTTCGCGAATAACTCGCGTAAAGAGCAGCTGGTCGCGACGAAACTTTCAGTGCCCTCGCGTTAATCAATTGTACAACTATCCTAAGAATTTAATGACCCTGACCCTAATGACCTTTGACCTGTGACCTACTTTTCGAGACCATGTTTGGCCGGGATCGAGATTCAGCGTATGTCGGCTCGCATTAGCCGCGCGTTTGCAGTCTTTTCGTGGTTTCAAGCGTTCAAACATGGGATATGATGTTGCTTCCATGCATTAGGGTGGGTGTCAAGGTCACCGGAAGGTCAGGTCAGGTCACTGACCTTTGATGACCTCGGTTCACGTTTTTCGAGTTTTACATGTCTTTAGGCTAGTTTTTTTTAGCTGAATTCAAATTTAGCAACCATTTGAATATTTACGACGTAATTTTGGCATCTATGATCATAACTAACATGATATTCGTGACCATCACCCCGAAAAACGCCATAGCAGACACCCTTTACCAAGAATCCTTTTCTACTCAGGTTGGTTCACTAGAGAAATAAAGGCGCCGTGGTGACGTCATCAGAGGAAATCCTTCACGTTCAAATGAAGGGGTCATTTGAATTGCTGATTTGAGCTCGATAAGTAGTCCTATTTTTTAGTTTCAGCTCCATTTATCGTAATGAGGCCATCTCATTGTTACATTGGTACAACTTTTGATGACATATAATCCTTGCTTTTTTTCTCCAGCTCGCTCGAAAGATGATGAAATTTGCATGCATGCCTACGGGTGAAGGGAGATTCTACCGCCGTGGTGACGTCACGGTAAATGGATTCTAGAGCTCGTGAACGGGGGCTGCCCTTCACGACGTTCTAACATGTCCCGATTTTCCCGACTTTTGGGTCATTGACCTGACCTGGAAGGTTAGCCGATGACCAAGGACCTTAAAATTGGGTATCATCGGCTTCCTCTCGTCACGGGCAGCACGCTCGTTTTTTCTGCAAAGGTCTAGCTTGATCAGGGGCGAAACGGCAAAGGGGGGTCCAACGGACTCCCGCCCCCTATACATTCGTGGCTGGAAAAACACCAATACGGGCGAGGGTTAAGAATGTGTCTTTTAACACAAAAGTTATTGTATAGAAGGCAACAGTTTTGGGAATGGTAGGTCAAGGTATCTTGTTTGGGCCCTTTTTCTGAAAACCTGCCCCCGCAAGGCGAAATCCGTGGCGCCGTCCCTGTCCGTCCCTAATGCAGGGCGTATTTTAACATGTTAACTGGGTCGGCAATTGCCGACCCAGTCACGGAGAATGCCGACCCAGTGACAGCCGTTTGCCGACCCAGTTGCCGCCCTCTCTAGGATGCAGCACGCACATGCAGGCTAGGTGCCGTCATTCATAGTGAGGCTGCTGCCCTCCGAAATGATAATGCCGCCTCTTAACCCTCGCCCTGGCAGGGGGGGTCGATGCGACCCCCCCCTAAGGTTTTTCGAAGATAGCGTAAAAACGGCGGCGCGCAGCGCCGCCAAATTTGGCACAGCCTATGGGGCAACCTTTTTACATATGACCTGAAAATTTCAGGTCCGGGTGACCTTGGGTCAGGTCACCAGGTCAGAAAAACCGGTACAAGGTCATGGTCAAATTTCAATTTTCTTTTTGCACCTGTCCAACTCACAGTTTTCGACTGATTTCCTTCAAACTTTCAGGATGTGCTAAGTTCACCGAGTTGTATAACATATAGTCCGGTTTTTTTTAGGTCACTGACCTGAGGTCAGTTAGAGGTCATTACGTCGTAATGTTAAGCCTATGGGAAAATACTAAATTCGGAAAATACTGGAGGTATCCGCTTCGTTTGATCTTTTTTTGTGCTTTGAAACCACGGTACTTAACAGCAGGTCACTTGGTGCTTCTTTGTTTGGTGTACTTATCCATGGGTCAGGTCAAATGAGGTCAACTGAGGTCAAATGACGTTTTTGCCAATAACTTGGCACATAATGACGCTAGAGCTTAAAAAATGGTATCATTGTGTTCCTGGTGATCAGCCGAATCAAATGATATGCGATATGATGCAATTTGGTTAACTTGAACTTAATTTATAAACTTAAGTTTACTTAAAATTTAAGAAAAACTTTAAGTACACTTAAGCAAGCTAAAAATTATATCGTTCGACGCGCCTTGACGTGCTGAGTCCACTGGTGCTTTTCTTTTTGCTCTATCTTAATTAGATCAAAAGTTATAAGCGAAAAACTTTTGACCTGTTTTTAGCGAAATTTTTACATTTATACCCCCCAAAACCCCCCTAAATATTGACCTAGAGCAACCAAATTTGCACAGGGGCGAGAACTCCGGGGGGCCCACCTACCTACCAAATTTGGTGTTTCTAGGTGCCATAGGAGCCAATCGCGAGGGGGGGGTCGCATCGACCCCCCCCCCCCCTGCCAGGCCGTGTTATGAAAAATGCCCTGCCAGGGCGAGGGTTAACCCTCGCCCATGTAGGGGGGGGGGTTGGTGCAACCCCCCCCCCTGAGGTTTTTCGGAAATAGTGCAAAAACGCGCCAAATTTTGGGTACCTTATGGGGCAAACCTTGCGCATCTTTTGATTAAAGGTAGTGTGCCACCTTTGAAAGATTTCCCATTTTATTTTTCCTAGGATAAGAAGCTTCTGTTTTTACCTAATATCGCAAAAAAATCAAAAATGGGCCTGAAATAGTGCCTTTTTCGCCTAAAAGTTTTTCGGTTTTTAGATATGTATAACAACTGTAGTGGGCTCACCTGCAAACAGGCGTCGGGCAACAATCGCGAATGCGGCGCACTTGTGACAATAAGCAAAGGTCATTATAGTGTTACGACCATACGACGTACGGGAATGAGTTATCAGCTGTCTAATCGTAGACAACACAATGTCGAGCCTTAAACTGTAAGCCCGTATTGGTATTGTTTCTTTTATTTGGCTGTCGAACATTATTTATGGTTTGAAATATGATTTTATGTAAAATAATTGATATGAAAAAGCCGTCTTATAAGTTATGACCCCATTTCACCACACGCAAGTGGCAGAAATGACAATGATCAGCTGACGCATTTTTCTTGGCCGAAGTCAGAGCGCGCGGCCCGACGCACCACGCGTATTTGGAAATTCCGACCTCGACGAGCATCAGAAGCCACCTAACAGGCGTGTTCGAAACCGCAGGAGATGATGATGAACGGGTTTATCGAAACTTGATTGGATGAGCATATCGGTAATAGCGATTTCAGTGTGTGCATTTATTGTTCATAGTGGTGTGAAATGTGGTTGGGGTACGACCGACAACCCGTCGGGGCGAATTTCGCACTGGGGTACTCAAAATTTGAAGAATTTAAGACGTTTCCATGAGTTTTGAAGGTATGGATAAGTTCTAAAAATCTGGTTCTCCTTATCTGGGCCATTAACTCCATACGGTCCAAGAAAGCTGGCACACTACCTTTAAAAAAAAATTGACCGGGTCATGTCAGGTCACGGAGTTATGACGTCACAAAGGGAACAGCCTCCGGCCGGATTTTCACAAACTGAGTGCCAACGCCCGAGGTTTCCTGCCGGTGGTACGGACATCGGTTGATGGATCGTGATGAAACTTCCCATGCATGTTGGGGCAAGTATTGGCTATCATATGGTATAAGAAACTTGACCGGGTCAGGTCAGGTCACGGAGCTATGACGTCACAAGAGGAACAGCGTCCGGTACTATTTTTGAAAAGCGCCCGAACCACTATTTTGCTAATTCTTGTCACCTCAATGGGAATATGCAGCAATATTAGCTTCTATAGGGAGCAAATGGACCTCCCAAATCCAAAAATACAATCAGATTTCAAAAATTTAAATTTTGATTTTTCGATTTTCTGCCGCCGACTGTGACCTTGCCGACTTCCGGCGCTCCCAACGCGCCATTGTTAGAGCTAGGGAAACGAAATACATACCAAACGATAGAGAATTGATCAAGGAACACGATAGTGAAGGTTTCAAGTCGATATCTCCCACCGTTTTGCCGCAATCGCCGCGGAAAGTTGAAAAAGTCTATTTTTTCCGAAAATTTGACCTTTGACCGGTCAAAAGTAGGTCAAATGTTGACCTAGGACCAAAAAATATACCACCAATCGCGAGATCTCGGCGAGAGCAATCCGTTCGTACCGGGACGGCTGGGACCACTTCTGCGCCTGCCATCTATCGGGCAGTGTTTGAAACTACAGCGGGCGCCGGCCGGCCGCGCCGCGCGGCGCCGTTACCGGGCTATGGAGGCGAATGAAGTGGTGTAAAACCAGACGAATTTTACGCTTGTAAAGCAAAAAACGAAAAATGTACACACACCACAGTGTTCAGCAAAGTACTGGGAACAATATGGATATAATTTAAAGCTAGTACGATGCGAACTGTTGGTTCCCTAGAGCAGTATTTACATACTTGTAGGAGATAGGACTTTAACATTACGGGAGCTTCTAAACTGCGCTCGCAAAGTACTTGATTGTAAATATTTTCATTTAGAGGCAAAAATCTAAAAATGTACAGTCAGAGCGTTGTTCCCAATGCTTCTAGGCGCACAATGAGCATAAATTTAGCTCGAAATGTCATCACACATTGGTTCCCAGTCCAGTTTAAAACGACACTTTGTGCCGCAGAGCCTATCTCTTCCAATGGATGGCGGCTGGGTGGCGGTTGTAGTGGTGGACAAGACAATTCTTGAGTGAAATGAAATCATTTGCTTTCAAAGAAGAATTTTGAAGAACTTGTAATAATTGACAAATGATCGTTAATTACAGTGTATAATTTCAAGTTCATGGCAAATGAAAATATTTTAAACAATGCTAATGAACCCCAGTACCGCCGCGCGAGAAAACAAGTACTCGACGCACGGTCTGCCCGCCACTTCTGAAAATGGTCCGCGGCCGGCCGGCCGCGACCCGACACGTGGTCTTTTCCGCTAAGCTTTACGACGCTCCGTTTTCAAACGCCAAGGGGGGGGGGGTCGCACCAACCCCCCCTGCATGGGCGAAGGTGGCAGATCGCCGTTTACGGGCGAGGGTTAAGCTTGACGATACGGATCGACTGGTATGCAACATTTTTTATTTATGGTGAGGTCATGAACTTGACCTCAGGTAAAATTTTTAAATTAATTTTTGTAAAGTCAAATTATAGTTCATTTGTCGCATTATGACAAAAGAAATACTATATCCCGGAAAAATAGACGTAATACCGCTGAGCTTAGGTAGGTTGAATCTGAAATCATTACTTAGAAAGACTTATAAAAGAACCGTCGAACGTGTCTTTTTTGTCATTAAATATCAGTAGGTATGGCGCCCCCCTCAGATGCCAAGTGCCGCCGCTATGAGTGCAAAATGCCGCCCCTAAATGTGATTGCCGACCCAGTGAAAATCCCTTAAAATACGCCCTGCCCTAATGCTAAAGGCAGTGTTGTGTATCTAATATAAAGCTGAACGAGAAACGGATTTTTTTGCACTCCCGACCAACCGGCCTACATTTACACCATTGCTCGAGGAGGTGCTCCTCATACCATCCCCGAAAAGAAGAGACACGCAACAATTTAACGCTTTGTGCGCCACATCGAGTGGCGAAACAATCAGAAACAGAATCACGAAAACCCGGCACGCCGCTCTGTGGGCAGAATATTTTGTCATGACGTCATACTTTTGAAGCTCCATCCCCCCCCCAGGCCCCCGCGCCTGCCGATAATGCCTACAACGCGAGCGTCATAAGGCATCGGGCATCTCATAACATTAGCCGTGGCATGAGCACAGGCGAGCCGGCGGTGGCCGGAAAACTTGGCACTATATCGCCCGCATATCGACTCGTCGATCGCTTTTGGCCGTCTGAAGAGTACGTACCTACCACAGCACTCAGCAGTCGCGTCGCGCCAGTGCAGTTAGAGGCCAGATCAGAGTACATAGAACGGCCCGATTGCGGCTGACTGGCACCGGTGGGACGGGACAGGACAGGTGTGCCGGCTCAGCGCTCCCCTCCTCCCCAATGTGGACACAGGTGTGTCATCGCAACGGTGACCTCCCGCCGGCCGATCTTGTCACCCCTCCCCGTCCGTCCCCCTCCCTCCTGACCCCTTCTCACCTGTCTGAATGGACATGGCACTGCGGCCCTCCTCTCACATCAGATGGCCGGTCGCATTCCGCGTCTGTGAGCCGATCGTTGAAAACATCGGCTGACCGCGCTGGGCGGCACGGCCCGCCGAGCGCTGACGAATAATGGATCGGTCCGGGCGGCGCCGCCGGCACTCGGCAGCAGACGGCCCCAGCCCAGCCGCGCCAACCGCCGCCCGCACCGACACAGGCCGACCACCACCAGCCACCGGCGCACCGCCCGCGCAACACAGCCGCCGAAAATGTGATCTGACCCCCAGTGCCTCCGACACAATGTCACTTCGCACACTTCAGGAGCGAACAATCCCAACCTGAACCACAGCAGCTATCCAACGCGGGCCGACTGATCGGCGAGTGTGACGTCACTGCGCGGCGCCGCCAGCAGCGACATCTCTCGGCGGAGTCTAGAGCTGTAGTTCTGAAAACAGAGAGAAGATGCCAGGAGAGTCGGAGCACCGAGACAGAACCAAGCTTCTTGGAGCCGCAGTCGCCAGTCACATGACACTTTTCCCAACCTTTCTTACCATTTTCATAAGCTTTGATTCATTTTTCAAACATCACATTATGGGATGGTTTTAATTTGTCTATTTACAAAACTTTATTCGAACGGTAACCGGACAAAAGATCGTACAGCAGAAGATCGTGAAGATCGTAGGAAGTTGATCGTATGCAAAAGATCGTAATGGATAAAGATCGTATGACATAATACTCGTATTGATAAAAGATCGTATTCGCTGAAGATCGTCAGGGAAAATGATCGTATGCCAAAAAGTCGTATGATAAATATCGTACGGCATAATGATCGTATAAACAAAAATTCGTATGCGCAAAAGATCGTCGGTGAAAATGATCGTATGCCAAAAATCATATGTGTGATAAAGATCGTACAGTAAAATGTTCGTATGGACGAAAGATCGTCTTCGCAAAAAGATCGTCAAGGTAAATGATCTTACGCCAAATGATATATGAGTTAAAGATCGTACAGTCAAAATCTGGTGTGCAACCCAACTCCAGCGCACAAAAAGTCTGTGGTCGGTACGGCACGACACCTAGCAATGGCGTTGACGTACGGTTGTGCGTGTGCCGGCCAACCCCGAGTTACGAGCGGGGGGCTGGCAGTTGTGTAATGTAGGGGAGAGTGAGGCACATTCGTGCACATGGGGCACATTCGTTTTCAGCAGTTTATGGGAACACGAGTGACTGCACGAGCTCAAGGTATATTATGGAAATATATCTATAGGCCGAGCTACACTATGCGTGATCGTCCAGGAAATTACGTGCGTGATCTGCGAGTTTGCGGGTTTTGCAAAAAAAATCGGTACGCAGATGAAGTTCAGCTGATAGGAAATGCACAGGGTCGGCTACACTGGGGTCACGCAGATTCAGTCAAGGAAATCCCGGATAGTCAGGACGGTCAGGATGTTCCGTGCCGATATAAAGTTCAGAGCTACGAACTTTTTTGCAGAATCTGCGAGATTGCGTGATATGAGACAGTTGTTGTCGTACTTGGTGGCCCACCGTATGAATCAGTGACGTAATTAATAATTGTTTCTTTAATTTTCATGTGTTATTGATGTTTTATTTCCAAATTAACTATTTATCGATAACATAGTATAAAAGATAGCAAAATTAAGCGTTTGTTGCGAAACCAGACATTACTTGTTATTATTACGTCAGCGTACAATAATTCACGGAAATTCTGGAAAATCGCAGAAGCCGATGTCAAGGGAGTCTCGCAAACACGGATCTGCAGATCACGCACGTAATTTCCTGGACGGTCACGCATAGTGTAGCTCGGCCTTATCATTGCCGCCCTTCGTTCACTGTGGAAGACAACACTGTACCTGCTGTCATGCTGGATAAAAACGCCAATTTGTAATAGGTATTCGTGCGTTTTTCAAACTTTTCTCATATCATCCATTTTCGTGATCGTGACTCAGAAATGTGGTTCAGCTTTTTAAAATTGGGGGCGAAAAAGCTCACTCTATTCACGGAATCGCTGCAAACTCGTTTGCTGAAAAAAATCATTTTTTCAACAAGAAATTTTGAAAAACCTATATCACAAATAACGTTGAAGGGCAGGTTCGTGTACGCACTGGTTATTCGTGCATTTTTTTTTTATAGTTTTTTGCGATTTATGACTTTATCTGTAGAAGGTTTCACTAATGACGCTCGTCTGACTCAGTCTCGGCTGCTTGCGACGTCATGACAAGTAATTCACGCGACCTTGGCGAGGTCACGGAGGCCGGCCTCATAGGCGGCGGAACGGGGAGGGCACCGGGGCACCGTGCCCCCCTTTGATTTTGGTATTTTAACATTAGCCCTATGGGCGATGCATGGAAAGAATGGGACCAAAAGTCGGCAGTGCCCTCCCCCCTCGCCCGCACATGCCATTTTCCCATCCTAGAACGCGCATGGGGTGCGCACATGGGGGTGGTTGCCACCCCCCGCCGCGCCATTTCGTTCCTGTTGGAGAAAGAGCTTCGCGGTTAAGACCAAAAAGATTCTCTGGGAAGAGACAAATCCAATGATACCCAGTTTTACCTTCTCAGGTCAGTCATTGACCTTCCAGGTGAGGCCAAACTAAAAAAATGTTGCTGTTTTGGGTCACCGTTGGATATCAAGTGCGCTGCTCATCATACACCGATGACTATGCCGAATTGTGGTGCCAAGCCAGCAAGAACCTCTTTGTCACACTATCCGACCAAGTTTTTGCTGCTGAGGTCATTTCAGGTCAAGTTAGGTCAATGATATGTGTTTGTATGTATGTGTGTGTCTGTGTGTATAGGTAGGCCTACTGATGTGTGCACCGATTGTTTATGTGTCCATAGGTATTACATGAGATCATGAAATGAGAAGCTTTTATCAAAAATACAGTCGAAGAAACTTCACGAAAAGTAAATTCAGCTTGCCTAAAAAGCAATGTTTGTAGATGACCTAGGTTGACCTTGACCCTGACCTTGACATCGGTACATCGTCGAACAACATGTTACATGGTAGGTGGGAGGTAAGACTGGCAAAAAGGCCGAAATCAAGGTGTCAAAAGCTCACAAGACCCATAGCCCATAGGCGGCGGAACGGGGAGGGCACCGGGGTACCGTGCCCCTTTAATTTTGGCATTTTAACATTAGCGCTATGGGCGTTGCATGAAAAGAATGGGACCAAAAGTCCATGCAGTGCCCCCTCCTGTTCCGCCGCTACTGGCATAGCCAACGCAAGATATTGGATATTTCGACACCTTTTTTTTAAACCCCACATTTGTTCTCCGGTGAATTTCAGACAAGTTGGTTAGAGACCTTCAAAAAAGGTACAATCACTCGATTTTTCTCAAGTTTGTCTGTCTTGGCAGATAAAGCAATACCAGAACAGGCCTACGAACGTCGAACACACATATTTGATCAGGATCGGACGATTGGACACTTTTAAAAGGAGATCTTTCGTGCCTCCCGGAAATTCACGGGAGAGCAGATGTGGGGTTTAAAAAAAAGGTGTCGATTTGTCATTTGGGTCATGGCATGACCTGAAGAACAAGGTCATATCACCGAAAGTAAAAACCACAAAAAACTTGAAATTTTCAGTGGACGTCAAGAAAGGATAGATGAGCAGCTATACGAAAAATCAGGCTTCTAGCTCTAAAAAAGTTTTGAGTGCAGAGCAGTAAAACTACCTGGGGGTGGCAACCCCCCCCCCCCCCTCCATGGGCGGGCGAGGGTTAATTGAAGGTGTTCCGCCGCTTCTGCCCATAGGTGGGGCAGTTTCGTGCAAACGTTCAGAGTTATTAAAAGTCATTTTTTCTAATAGAAGCAATAATTTTAGAGGATAACTTTTAAGAGGAAAAATATCTGCAATAGTTTCTTTCTATACTCCAATCAAGAATTTTGCCGTTGCCAGGGGCGTCGTTTTGTATAGGCCTGGGAGTGCCCGAGCACTACCAATGTTCAGCTGAGCACTACCAATGTGTTGTTGAGCACTACCAACATTTTTCTTCACTTATTGAGAAAATTGCATTCAAACATGTCATACAAATAAAATGAATGAGGTTCTTATGTATAAAATCAACATGATAGCAAGTAACTTCAATGGTAAGTGGTAACTAAAACCACTTATAAATTTTAGATAGGTACATACCTACATGTGTTTTTACTGTTGATACCTCAATCATATCATTCTGCTCATTGCCATTTCGCACTAGTTCTGAATCTATCCTGTTTCTACGCCTTCACTGTCCTGATTGGATCACCCATCGCTTAACAGTCTGCTTCTGGTTCATTCACCCATTTTCCATTAAGCGTTGAGGTGGGCTGGCACCTAAGATAGTTGTCTCTCGTTTAACCATCAGGAGTGCAGAGTCGCCTGAAGGCACTGGAGCCGCGTGCACTTTTTGTGCATTGCACCGCGCACCGGCTCAACCTGGTGGTGCAAGACACTCTGGACGGTGTGCGCGAGGTACGCGACCCTATCCACGAGGTGGCCAAGTTGGTCACCTTTTACCGCGACTCGCCAAAGCGACAGGTGAACCTGCGGGACGCAGGGGCGTCAACCGCGCTCCGCCCCCTCTGCCCCACCCGGTGGACGTGCCGTGAAGGGTGCTTGGCGTCCATCATGGAAAACTATGTGGCGCTGGGTGACAGCCTGGAGGCCATCGCCGACGATTCATCGTCCCGCTCCACCGTGGCGAGCACGGCGAGTGGCTTCGCTCGACTCCTGCGCGAGTTCCGATTCTTCTTCGGTGTCCGCCTCGCGCACCACGTGCTCCGCCTCACGACGCCGGCTATGCGCTCTGTTCAGGGCCAAAGTCAGTCCCTGTCGGACAACCTGGGGCTGATTGAGTCACTGCACGCGGCCGTGACCGGCCAGCGGGATAAGTACGACCAGTTCTAGGAGGCGACAGTCTCCCAAGCGGAGACGCTGGGGGTGGACGAGCCCCGAAACGTCCGCCAGAGCCGACCACCCCGCCGCCTGGACGACGGAGTGCCGCCGGACCACCCATCCACACCTCGCGACGCCTAGCGGCGTGTGTATCTGGAGGTGGTGGACCGGCTGCTGGCCTCCCTCGACACCCGGTACACCGGCGGGGACCAGCAGCGCCTGCTCCAGGCCGAGACGGCGCTGCTGACCGGAGATGCGGCTGGCGTGGCGCGGGCCGCCGCCTTCTTTGGGCTGGAGGTGGACAGGGCCGTCCTCCACTGCCAGATGCTGCAGGACATCTGTCGGCAGCGAGGTGTGCAGCTGGCCTCCCTGCAAGATGTCGTGACCGTCCTCCGCGACGCCACCGTGCGCGCCATCCTGCCCGACAGCTTGACATACGTCAAGCTGTTGCTAACGCCGCCGGCCACCTGGTGCTCCGCGGAAAGGAGCTTCAGCCTGCTTCGGCGGCTGAAGACCTACCTGCGTTCAACACTCATCCAGGAGCGGCTCTGCCAGGCGGCCGTGCTCGCCAGCTACCCAGAGCGGCTGGACAAGCTGGACATGGAGGAGGAGATGCGCCGCTTTGTCGCTGAGACACCGCAGCGAACAAACGCCTTCGGTCGGTGGTAAAGGAGGTCTGGTGGGGCGGCTCGCCGGGAGTAGCGTCATTTTGGTGCGTCCGTAAGCGGCTCAGACGAGAGTTTGAGAAGCGACAGGAGCGGTGCAGTCCGAGGAGACAGGAGCGATAGATGTGATGAGCGCTAGTACCGAGGCCGCTCGAGTCCGCACTGGTCGAACGCTGTGCAAGGCTCCCTGGGGCGAGTGACGTGCGGACGAGACGGTCTGTTTGAACGTGTCACAGTTCGGTTTGATTTATCTTACCTGTACCGACTTGAGTTATTGCAAACGTTGTGTGAGCAAAGAATCTTATATTTCCGTTGTTATCCCCTTCCCCTCCAGTAGAATCTGGTCATCTCACCTGTCTGATGACTTTTTCATCCTTTAGACTCGTCATCCGTGAGATGGCGTGCCAACGTTACGACCAGCGGTGGTAACACTCAGTCAAGTGTTGAACCTTCCCAGGGACCTGAGCGGATCACCTAATTGACGCGTTGACAGTGCTCCCGGGTTACTGTGGTGCTGTATTCTCAGAGTCAACTAACACGTATCTAGTCAGGAGCGAGGTTTGAAGGACCTCTGGAAGTTGCAGCCAGAAGGTCAGAACGCTGTAGCATCGTGGTGTAAATATCTGATGGGTTGCCGTGGGGGCTAGTACTGAGATCCCGATCGAGTGATGCCAGAGGGACTGGTGACATGTTTTCTGTAACCGTGTATCAGCCGAGAGAGCATGTAGTTGTATTTTGACGAATATATCGCATGTCAAGATAAAAAAGCAGGGCTGGACCGGCGCGCCGGGAGGAACGGCGTTTTGGAGCGGTTCGCGGAGCGCACAGACTCGGGACCGACGCGCACTAGAGCGGGTCGCTGAGACTGGTGAGTGGTGAGCCCGGGAGAGTCTCTGTCCCGGCGAGGATTTCATTGAAGTGTGTCAGTTTGTGTTTTGTTTTGTTTTGGCTGATGTGATTTTGCTTAGCCTCTTTGCCTGACCTCTTGGGCGGTTAAGTAACAAAGCATGCTGGCTTTGTTATTTACCCATAAAGTCAAATCTAAATGCAACAAAGTGCCTTACGGGCCCGTACATAGGTTGCACATCACATTTTAACAATCAATGGGCCACGCAGGGCGCCAGAACATACAATTTATATGCACCAACTTGACATAATCTAACAAAGCATGTTTTGTCAGACATAGGCGTCGCCTTTACCCGTACCTATATGATAAAATGAGTGGCATTTGTCATCAGATTGGAAGTGCCCCTATATGGCTCAGGGCCCCTGGCCTGAAGCACTACCAATCAATTTTGAAAAACGACACCCCTGGCCGTTGCACTAACCAAAGAACAGATATATGAATTTATCCATTTTTGCACGAATGCGCCCCACTCTTCCCTACCGTGTGCTGAACGGACGGCTCTGCTGGGTGCACACTGCACAGACTACCGACCCGAACAGGCAATGACACTGCAATAATGGTTATTTCTTGCTAGATATATGGATAGGGTATCGTGTGTCAGGGCTTTATATTGAAATGAAAACCCCAGAACAGCTATTTTATAGGTAAGGCTTATCTCATCGTGGTATCACTGCGATTTAAAATCTCCCCATAATGCAGAAACACCACGGGAGATGCCATTTTTTCATTCACATTCCCGATTATATTGAGTTTTCCACTTAAAAAGCGACAGTTCCCATTGATATTTTGATAACACAATAGACCAATAGCGTTTCAAATATTTCTCACCGTGATTATTACACCATTTAATGACCCCAAAGGCTGCCTGACCCACATAATCGCATTTGGCATGTAGTTACAATGGACCATAAAACATGCATAACATGATATTTTCATATTGTGACCCTCAGTGACCTGACCTGGTATCAGTGACCTCAAATAGCAGAATATGTGATTGACGAGCATTTCCCCATCGATGATTTTCAATGAAATACATTTTACACGATTTTACAACGCATTTCTTGAAATGCCTGTAAACGGTGAAAATTCGACATTTCACCTGACCTATGACGTCTTCGGTTTGACCTAGGTCAATGAATTGGGCCACAAGGTAGTTCCCTGTTGGGGCTATCCAACAACGTTTGCCGCTTGTCGCTATGTTGCGTGGTTTACGAGATCTTAGGGGGGGGGGCAAATTGCCCCCCCCCCCCAACAGGGCGCGTTGCTCGGCAGACCCCAACGGGTTGCGGGTTAAAGTCTTGCAAATTATGCTGGCTAAGTACTTAATACCTACTATCGTATGCTTAAAAAAAACGCTCTTCATCATACATGGAATTGTGGAAACAAAGGCCTTTATGGGCAGTTGTGTGCAAATTTGCAAACTCTTGAATTAGGGTGATGGGCCAGCCTCATGCCTTCTCATTCTGTCACTGTTACTTAACAATGTGTTTAAAAAGAAACTTCAAGGAATTTTATCAAATGTGATACATGAAGAAACCTTTCGACCTAACTGTGAGCATCCTTGGTATAATTGTATTGCAATGATTGTTTACACCAGCTTGATCTATTTGCAATGGTATCTTTCGAACAGCATTTGTGTATTGTCTTTTCAATGTTGGTCGTTAGTATGTATTTTCAGAGCTCTGACAGGCTGACGAAGGAAGACTGAAGTCTTCCGAAAGCTATAATAGAAATAAAGCTGTTGCACATTATTCAATTCGGCAGGTCTTTCTGAGTCCATTTGTGTCTTTTCCGTCAAGTCAAGATCACTGTCAGCGCCAAAATAACTGTCTCTATAGGTATTCCCCCAATGGCTTATAATGGTCAGATCACCTGACCTACCTGACCTTAGGTGACCCTTAGGAGAAATCCGAAGTTAACAGCTTTTGAGAATTAGGGAATTTGACAAGTTCTGTAAGTTTCATCTACCTGTGATAGATCTTGCATTGATTGAATTGCGGTGTTTCGACCTTTCCAAGACCGTGCAGAGGCTCACTTATGACGTCATAGGTCAGTCACCTGACCTGACCTAAACATGAGGTTGGCGCCACAAAATCCGGCTTGAATCAAAGGTCAGGTATGCCAACTTACAACTCACCCTCACCAGCGCGCTCACCCCTACTTTGCTTTGCAGCCATGGTTTGCCGCACATGACGAAAAAAGTTTTGGTCTGCCCGATATTTGACCACGAGATTTGCCCGAGATTCCCAAGTGTCAAAAACATGGGGTCATATATGGACGAGTATCTCGAAAACGGTTGGATGAGCTTGAGCTTTTCATCCCAAAAATGGAAATAAAAAGGTTGTAGCTATCTTTTAACATACTTTATATGAGGATGCCCACACTACGAGACCTTGAAAACCGAGTGCGAAAAGTCGCATTTTAAACGCAACCCAGAACCCTATGGGCTAGTAGGAAAGGTCACGCCCATGCTGCCATATGACTTTGGAGTTTGGAGGGGGCTGAGGTGTGCAAAGCTGCAGTCTTTGTTTTTAAACGTGGCATTTTATTTCACCCGACCGTTTTGAAGGTCCCAATCTAGAGGATTGCGCACAGGGTTTGTAATGGAATTTGGAGGAATCTGGAGGATTACCGTCTTCCCCATCTGACAGCACTGAGTGCCCGAGATAGCGTGCACGTTTGGGGTTGGGTTGATCGGCATGGATGTGGCGAACTGTATCGGATAACGGGCCCACATGCGGCCGCATCTTAGAGAGCTTAGCTCCTCGAAGATGTGCTGCTGCCTTCCCTGGAAGCAATGAGACCGGGCGGCGCACCCTACGCAGACCCAAGGCCGTATAAGTTAGGTAAGATCGTCCGGGCTCGCTAATGTTACAAATCTGCAACATTACGGTGACGTCACCGGAGCATACGCTCCCTGGCTCCATCCGGACCCTGATGCGGCCGCTGGAATCGCTGCTAATCGAAAAATTACTTGTGCAATAGCGCTTTTAAATGACTTTAAAAGGGGGGAAAATATGATAGCAAAACAATAATGAGAATCCCTTGTCCTGACTGGGATTGTATGACCCCGCCACCTATCGGACAACGTCGTAATTAGGGTTGAGTTGGCGATCGCCAGGTGGCTTGTCAGTAAGCTGTCAGCCGGACAGGAGAGGGGCCGTCAGGCTGTAAACGCCAGATCATGCTCAGAAAAATGCGACACGCTTAAGAACGGTCATTCATCTCGAAAAAGATGCGGTGCCCTGTGGTGATATGGCCCACATGACTCGGGACCCGTAAGCCGTATACGGCCTACGGGTTCCCTCCCGAGTCATCAGGGTCCTTATAAGGCCCCTGTGGTCACCGGCAGCTCCCAAGGCCCCTACGGACGCGATACATGCTTCGAAAATCGCTAGACAAAGGACTCAGGGGCGCAGCCAAGGGGGAGGGGCACACTAGGGCTTTAGCCCCTCCCAAATCTAGCAGGCGCCCTCTGGAAAGACGCCATCCAGGCGCCGAAGGCGCCCGGAATGCAGCGCCTTCCACGATCATTCTGTGCGCCGATGGCGCCTTTTCAGTGTCCAGCACTCTAGTCGCCCTCGACGGTAAGCCATTGCGACGTCATCATGCGGTACTGGCGCCCAGATTTACAATTTTATATCTCTTTGTGGGTGAAGATGCACCCACAATCCTGAAATGCCGGATATCCACTCCCAATCACCTGACCATCTAGCGCCCTCGGCTCACCTTCAGCGCCCTTCTGTCTGCTCGGCGCCCATCTCATCTGTCGGCACCCTTCTCGCCCTTCAGCGCTCTCCTGGCCTGTCGGCACCCTCTTCACATTCGGCGCCCTCCGGGCAGACCAGTTAGCGCCCTCATGGACATTATCACACAGCATCCTCCTGATCTGTCTCGCCCTCCACACTTGTCAGCGCCCTCCTGACCTGGCAGCGCCTATCGTATTATAGCGCCCTCTTCACCGTACAGTGCCCTCCTGACCTGTCGCCATCCTCCTATAGCGGCCTCCTAACCATACAAAGCCCTCCAGACCGGCTCCCGCTACGTTCAGCGCCCTCCTGACAAGTCGGTGTCCTTTTCACCGTAGACGGCCCTCCTGATCTGTCGGCGCCCTCCTGACCGTAGATCGCCTTCCTCACCTTGTCCGCGGCCGCGCCCTCCTCTTTATACAGTGTCCTCCTGACCTGTCAGCGCCCTCTTCACTCGTATGGTGCCCTTCTCATCGTACAGCATCGTCCTCACCATGGGCGCCCTCCTGACCTGTCGGCGCTCTCCCCACCATACAGCGCCCTGCTGCCTTGTCGGCGCCCTCTTCACGGACAGCGTTCTCCAGATCTGTCGCAGCTCTAATCACCGTGCAGTGCCATCCTGACCTGTCAGCGCCCTCGCCTGTCGGCGACATCTTCGCGTTCAGCGCCCTCCTGACCAGCTTGCGCCTTTTGCAACGCATAGCGCCCTCATCACCATGCATCGCCCTCCCGACCAGTCAGCGTCGCCGTTCATCGTAATTCGTACAGCGCCCTCCTGACCTGTCGGCGCCCTCCTCACAACACACCGCCCTTCTGAGCGGTAAGCGTTCTCCTCACCATGCAGACAATGCAACACTTTACAATTAGGAAAGCGTTAAGTAGCCTTTGCTTAACCCTCGCCGGCACAGGCCGTTTTGCGTCATTCGACGGCAGGGGGGCTGGTACGACCCTCCTTCGCGCCTCTGACAGCTTCGTAACATGTTACGAAGGCACCAAAACTACTTCGTAAATGTTCAAATGGTTACTAAATTCGAAATCAGCTCCAAAAGCTAGCCTAGAAACATGTAAAACTCGAAAAAGTGAACCGAGGTCACCAAAGGTCAATGACCTGACCTGACCTGGGTGACCTTGACATCCACCCTAATGCATAAGAGCAACATCAAATCACATGTTTGAACATTTGAAACCACGAAAAGCTTGCAAACGCGCGGCTAATGCGAGCCGACATACGCCGAATCGCGATTCCGGCCAAACATGGTCTCGGAAAGTAGGTCACAGGTCAAAGGTCATTTGGGTCAGGGTCATGAAATTTTCAGGGTAGGTGTACAATTGATCAATGCGAAGGTACTGAAAGTTTCGTCACGATCAGCCGCTTTTTACGCGAGTTATTCGCGAAAAACCTTAGGGGGATTGCATCAACTCAACTCCCTGTGCCGGCGAGGGTTAGTGATTTTAGGCGCAAAGTAGTAATGAAGCAATTTCCGGAAAGTAAAAGGATGACAACGTTTCCAGCGTTTCCGGAACGTTTCCGGAAAGGAACTTGTTTACAACCGTGACCCTCAAAATCGTATTCAGGGCCAAACTTGCGGGGAAGGCCAGCTGACAAGTGTACGCCCCGGTGACGTCACGGGTAATGTTAAACAGTCGGGCGCCCGGCACATAGGAAAGCTCGGGATGACAGCCCCCTGACGCAGACCCACGTCACTAGAGGTGGCAAAAGATGAAAATTTTGGGAACCAGACTCGAACCAGACCCGGCTGGACATTTCTGGAACCAGTCGGACCCGGCCTTAGTTGGAATCGGAACCAGTTGGACCCGGTTCCCCAAAGTCAATTAATACGAACCACTTGTAGGTATCATTAGTTGCATCATGTAAAACAGCCTATTTCTCACTGGGAATACTCATGAGCTGCTGTGTACCAAGAAACATTCGCTTCATTCACTTCATATTTTGCAATAATGTGTAGTGTGCAAGATATACAGTTTATGGTAGGACCCGGTTGGACCCGTCCGAAAATTTCCAGGAACCGGTCTGGACCCGTATGGGTCCAGACTGGTTCTTTGGACCGGGTCCTCGGGTCCACATTTTGCCACCTCTACACGTCACTCCACTTTCGATGACATGAGGGGGCCTGTATCGCCAGAAAGGCAACGGCGATATGTACGGCGGAAGTACTGTGGTCTTTTTGTATCATGCTTAAAATTCGGGACGCTATTTATTTGAATAATCGTTTAACCAGGCATAGTTAATTTTGAAATTTGAACATGTCATGATCTCATATCTTATTTATGTTCAGGGGGCGTCGAAGTCTAGTAGGAAAATCTGGCAATCCCCGGCGTGACGTCACGTCGGGGATGACCGATGGCACCTTGCATTGAAAGATACGGCAGAACGACAGTTGGCCGGTTGACCTCGACCGGGTCGGACGCGCGCGGCGGTGCGCGCGGCGGTGGGCGAGCGAGCCTGGTCGGCTGATTGTGACTGTGACTGTGCGGACCAGCCATGCCCAAACGGCGGAAGGTGTGCTCCCCAGCGCAAGAGGGGCAGAGTGACGGCGACATTTGTGCCGAACTCAAAGAGTTCATCGCGAGGGAAAACGCGAAGTGCGTGAAAGAAATTCGTGACTCAAACGATAAGCGCCTTGTGGCGATAGAAGAGTCCCTGTCCTTCGCAATGGACTCCCTCACGGCGGTGTCCGAGCGACAGCACTCCGCGGACACCGACATTCTCCAGCTGCAGAAGGAGACCGCGGAGCTGAGACGGAGACTCCAGCAGATGGAGCTAGCTGAGGACCGACGGCAGCAGGAGGGGCGGCTGACCTCGCTGGTATTTTCTGGGCCGGCGATTCAGACGCAGACTCGCCGCGAGGACGCCGCACGCCGGATCCAGACTCTAGTGCAGCAACACATGAGGCACGCCCTGGACCCCTCTCAGGTGAGGGCAATGATTCGATTGAAAAATGGAAAAGTTTTAATCGACTTCACTTCGGCGGCATCCGGCTCTGACAGAGACGTCTTATTCAGAACTAAGACAAGGTTAAGAGGCTCTGGCCTGTTCGTGTCAGAGTCTCTCACCCCGCGCCGTCAGAACATGTTTTCGGACCTGTTGCGGTTGAAGAAAGAAGGCGTCATTTTCTCCACCTTCACGAGGTCGGGCGACATTTTTGCATGCCGAACACGTGACTCGGCTCCAATTCGCATCACGGAGCCGGAGGCGGTGCGTCAGCTGGCGCAGACGGGAGCCTCTCGCTGCCCCACGCAGGGGCGCGCTCAGGCCGTGAGCGGGGAGGGCCCGCGCGGCCCGGCCCTGCGGAGAGAGGAGTGGAGGCGCCGGGAAAGAGGGCGCACACCGTCGGAGTTCGGCGTCGCCATGGAGCTGGAGGTTCGGAGTCCGGGCGTCGCCTCTGGTTCGGCTGCTCCCGACTCCCGGTCGCCGCCTGTCGGCTCCGGCGGCGCGGCGGATCGTGGCCGGCCTGGAGCGTCATCGTCGCCGCTGCTGGACTGCGCCCGCGAGGCGCCTGTCGGTCTGGTTCGGCTTTCGCCGCCTCTGGAGGCGGTGCCGACGGCCGGCGCCGTCGCTGCCGCCGACCGGTCGGCGGGCGGCGGTGGCGGGACCCCGAGGACTCGGAGCCGCTCGGCGTCTCCCGGCGTCCGGCCCTCGGCCGCGGCGGGCGCCCTGGGGCCGCCCCTGCCCGTGACGTCGGGGGCCGGCTCGCCGCCCTTGCCTGCACCGGTGTCTGGGGAGAGCGGTCGGCGGGGAGAGACGGTGAGAGGGGCGAGTCGGACGCTGCCGTCTGGTGAGCCACGTGAGAGCTTAACTTACCCGCTGTCACCGGAGGGTGGCGCTAGTGGCGGGTTGGGCCGTCCCGGAGTTCCGCCGGGCCGGGGCATGGCGGGTGGCGCAGAGGGGGAGGGGGAGGGTGGTGCCCGGCGGTCTGTTAACCGTGCCGGTGACATTCATGCCTCAGGGGATCGTCGCTCGGGGGGACTGGGGAGGGCTGGAGACCTGTCTAGTTATAAGGATATCAGAGAGTATTTCTAGAATCTAGCGTGACCTGTTCGTTCTTAAGTGTGCTTTCTTTATATGTCTTTTGCACTGTCCGCGGTCGAGACTGGCACACAGCTTGTCTGCTGACAGGTGGTGGTTCGGATCGCGATTTTTGCCCTGGCAGGCTAGCTCCGGGCAGAGGCGACGGGTTCGGAGCTGCGTGCGGCGGCGGCGCCTCTGGGGGCGTGGCTGCGGGTCGGCTGCGTCGGCTGGCTGCTGCTGGGCTGGCGGCGGGAGCAGTGACGCTCGTCTCGTCACCTCCCACGTGGCCTGCGCTGGCTGCTGCGGTCCTGCCGGCGGCTTCAGCGAATGGGTTCGTCTCGCTCGCACTCCTATCAGTTAATCCTATATTCCTGCCCATGTTCCATGTCATACTCCAACCACCCCTGTGCGATAAGTGTATCTATCAAGATTTTGGTGTGATGTGTTGAATGCTTGGGTAGATTTGTGCCAAGATTTTCGTACAGAGCCAGAACACATATTAACAGACATCATATGGTTCTCGGACAACACCAAATTTAAAACGAGCATTGTGAAAAAATGGAACGAAAGTGGATTGAGGTTTATTGCGGATTTATATTGCAATAACAGTGGGACTTTATTAGACAAAGATACTTTAAACAAATCATTTAACATACAAATGTCTTTCTTGTGCCACGCATCATTGATAAGGAGCATAACACACAGTATAACACAAGCTACATATGGCAATATTGCTGCTTGCAAAACCTTTCACCCTATATTGCCTTATAAAATAGCATTACTTTCGAGAAAAATAAATACATCACGTTTGGCATATACGGAATTTGTCGCAGCAAAGCGTAAACAAGAAACAAGTCAGACGAATCATACACATATTGAACGTAAATGGCACAGAGACGTTGGTTTTATGCATGAAGGCACATTGCATGACGTCCGACAATCAACTAGCAACACTTCTTTACAAGCTTTCCATTATCGTGTTATTAATAGGATCATATCCACAAATACATTTTTATTTCGTATTGGAAAGACCGATAGTCCATTATGTACCTTCTGTAAAACGGAGAGTGAGACATTATATCACATTCTTTGGGAATGTGCGATAGTGCAAAACTTTGTAAAGAAATAACAAGGTATATTAAAAATGAGTACAACTTAATTATTAACATTACAGCACAGTCGTGGATCTTTCCAAGACTAACAGAAGAAGATCAACTTAAGATATTAATCTTCACACTCGCTAAACGTGCAATATTCGTTGCAAGGTATAAAAAACATACTCCAAGTAAAGAGCAATTTCATGCAATATTGAAAATAGAGGCTGAAAAGGAGTATAGAAGCGCTGTGAGGCAGAAATCATGTAATAAGTTTGAGTTAAAATGGAAAACAGTTTCAAAAATCATTTCGGATGCAGGGCCTTAACTTCGCTTTCGCTTTAAGCACAGCTTCTACCATGATTCCTATCCAAATCCTTCAAAACCTGTGCGGGGGCGATTTCCCGCCCACTTGGGGTCGTTGGCGGGGTCCGACGGTCGGCGCGGCGTCGCAGCCGTCGCCCGGTGGATTGGCTGCCCCGGCCTCCCGTGGCGGCGCCCTCTTTGGCGCTGTCGCCCGCGTCGCCGGCCCGGCCTTGTTTTTTTTTTTCGTTCGTAGTTCGCTGTCTTTGAGCGTGATTTAAAAACTGGCGGCCTATCCTCCGCCACCGGCCCCGGTGCTGAGCGCCGGCGGCGGCCGAGCCTGTCGAGAAGGAGGGTGCGTTTTTGTGCGGTTACGGGCATAGGCCGCAGGTCGTTGATGGACGAATTTACAAAATAAGTGTGATATGTGGTGTGACAGTGTGATAAGTGGCTGATTGCTGTTGTTCCCTGCCCAGCCCGATGTCTAGCCGAGCGTTGGGTCACCGGTCGTATGTGTCCAGTGGTTGGTACCGGTGAAGGAGGGGGGGGGGGACCTGGCGATGTCCGGTGGGGGGGGGGGGTGCCGGGATGGGGAGGGGGTGACGGGTGCGTGGGTGGACGTAGCGCCGAGGGGTCTGGTTAGGGCCAGCCGACAGCGCCTTTGCCGCTGGTCTGGCGTGTTGGAAGGCTCGGAGCGCCATGTAATTGATACTTTGGGGTATAACATCAGTTTGTAAGCCTGTTAACAATGTTAAGAATGTCAATCACATGCGGAACTTTATATACTGTGGGGGGTGTAGCTACAACCCCAATTTTAAAAGTACAACCCCAATGGCAAAACTACAACCCCAACATTGGAAAATTAAGAATTAGCCTGAAACACATGAAAATGAAGAAAATATGTATCCCTTCAGAAGCAGATACCGTAAAGTGGGGCTGTTTGAGACAGTGGGGCTATTTGAGACAGTATTTAAAATCGCTATAAAATAAAGATCGTTTGATTTTGGTGTGATATTTTTGTACAGGGAGGTGTGGAATCTGGCAGTAAATCGCCTGAGCAAAAAATTAAGCATAAATTTTAAGTGGTTTTTATTTTAGAGCAATTTTAAATACTGTCTCAAATAGCCCCACTGTCTCAAATAGCCCCACCTTACGGTAATTGAGATATATCAAGAAAGTGAAGATATCAATAAATTAGGACATCTTTTTGAATTCCAGATGCTAAAAACATTGAAAGTGCTCTGTTAAGAACATATTATTCCGCTGAGACAGTGAGCAGAGCATGATATGAAAGTCAATCACTTCACACTTCTTAAGCATACTAAGTGAATCATATTGAAAGTGTTCCAAAAAATCTTAACATGTAACATGAAAGGAGGGCAAACCATAATAATTTATCGATTCTTTCCATGCCTCGTCCATAGGCGTAATATTAAAATTATGCCGTTTGGGAGGGGCAAATGCCCATTTTGCCCCCCCCCCCCCTGAATCCTGATCCGCCACTGTACTTTTGGGTTTTCTCACTAAATATTTCATACCTGTGGGCTGTGCTTATCAAAGAGATAAGCATAGATGAAAAATTTGACACAAAACAGCAAGCTTCAGAAATAAATTAACATAACCTAAGCCTCCACCCTATGTAGCATTCAATCACCATAATCATAATATCAAATACATTTCTTAAGTGAAATATCACTCTGTTCGCAATTTTGTCAGTTGGCACAATACCACCAATCAGCACGAATATTTGGCTAAAATGACGACACTTGGAAATCAACGTTGACGACCACAAAAAGTAAAAACCAATCCTGTGCGATAATTAGTGCTGATAATCTTACTGGCAGGTTCGCGAACAGAATGCAAACGATGCAAACGATAAGTCACATGTAAGCCAGCATGACGCATTTGATACAAATGCAAGGTTTTGGCGACGTCTGTCAAATCAGCAGCAACGAATATCAGCCTCACAGCAGCATATTTCGGAGTCTTTCAATTTGGCTGAAAATCGGTATCCAGAGTCTCCTCGATGCGCTGATTCCGAAAATATGCCTCTTTGGGGTGGTATTTTGCACCGTTAACGAGTTCATGACCAATTAACATTTTAACGGGAAACGGCGGGGTCTTTCGATTTAGCTGAAAATCGGTATACAGGGCCTCCTTGATGCGCTGATTCCGAAAATGTACCTCTTTGGGGCAGTATTTTGCACCGTTAACGAGTTAACGGCTAATTAACATTTAACCGGAAACGGCGGGGGTCTTTCGATTTAGCTTAAAATTGGTATACAGGGCCTGCTTGATGCGCTGATTCCGAAAATGTACTTCTTTGAGGTAGCATTTTGCACCGTTAACGAGTTAACAACCAATTAACATTTTTACGGGAAACGGCGGCGTCTTTCGATTTGGCTGAAAATCGGTATACAGGGCCTCCTCGATGCGCTTATTCCGAAAATGTGCCTCTTTGGGGTGGTATTTTGCACCGTTAACGAATTAACGGCCAACTAACATTTTAACGGTAAACGGCGGGGTCTTTCGATTTAGCTGAAAATCGGTGTACGTTCAGTGTCTCAGGGGCAGACAAACAAGCCGCCATGTGTTCCTAGCCATCGTGGCTGTGAAGAGTATGCGTTTTGTTTACGATTCGCCAAACAATGCATAATACATTTGCTCGTTGAAAAAAGAAGATCATCTAGTTAATTGAAGTATTCGGTGATATGAAAAGGCTGTGGCATTTTTATTTAGTTTCCTCAGGTTGAGATAATTTAGATCCAGTGTTATGTTCCTTTGCGGCATTGTGTTCGGTATGTTGTCCTCGTTTGCAAAATATCTCATGTCTGATCAGTCACTATTCCGGTTTATACTACCCGTTTCCGTAATAGACGTATTCCAGACGACAGTGGCATTAATATACAAAGATGGACTCGTTTTAAGTTTTTTAGTCTAAAAATAACGTATTCCTGTTTAGGTCTTCGTTGTCAATTGCCACGAGTGGATTAAATTGTTACTCGTAGGGAAAGAGCCCTGCTCCAATACTGAGTAATGTTTGTGTCAAATGTGGAAAGAAACAAGTATTCATAGGGACTGTGATTTTGGGCGTTTACCTACCGTTTCCGAATCGCCACGACCAGTAACTAGCGGCGGAACACCCTCAATTAAGGGGGGCACTGTCGACTTTTGATCCCATTCTTTCCATGCAACGCCCATAGGGCTAATGTTAAAATGCCAAAATCAAAGGGGGCACGGTTCCCCGGTGCCCTCCCCGTTCCGCCGCCTATGGCCACGACCATGGTGGCGACTGGCGATACCCGAGTACCTACAACCAGGCACATAGCCAATGGAGGGACGACAGGGTCAGCCGTCTCTCCCTGGAGATGGACCACTTTTATTTTATTTTTTTATTTTTTGTAACTGAAAATGTGGGCCCCTCCCGAAAAATAGTGGGCCGAATCCGGGGACTTTTCGGGTTTTGGTGGGGGTATACCCTGGGCTCCGGCAAACTACAACCCCAATGAAAAACAAAAAGTTCCACCACTGATGTCAATTAATGTTCGTGCCGTTAATAAATTGGAAAAAAAAGAAAAAAAAAGATACGGCAGAACGGCTATTTTTGAAAAATGATTAAAAATACTTTTGTGCTGTTATGACACATAAAACGCTTATCAGAATGTTCCTCATCGTGTGATAAAGCAATATCCGTGGTCGAAAATAGCTGAGCCCCTCCCAATTTCCAACCATCGACCTCATAAGCAAAGGATGTAAGCGTAATCCTTAAGGGTGACTTTCCCATACATATCCGTACATATGCGTCCTTATGGAAATCGGTAGTGTGGCGATTGGCGACGCGCGCGACATCTGTGTGGCGACCAAGTGGCGACTGTGGCGACACCTGGTGGCTGCTTTTCTGCTGTATGTAGGCATAGGGGTTTTGCCAGATATGGTTCCTACTGCTACACAACTATGTTGACCCAATACTAGAAAGTTATTTTGCCGGTAAAAGGCTAGCAAATTGAAAGTCAATTTATAAAATTGCTTATTAATGATAACAAGAAAATAATAAAGAAGTTTTGATTGAATATTTATTAAAATATCCAACCGTGAAACTATATTCTGGTAGGTTTAGTAGAAATTAGTCCGTGCAACCTTTAGGGCCTTGTTTATGTTTATCCTTGATTTCTTTTTATCTTGATAGTTGGTAATTTGTATTTATCATGATTATGACCAGGACTACGCGCACCGTAGTAAGTACCATTTATACGTTTCATATATGTTTGTATCTAGTTTCCTTATTCGGATTTGTTTGCTATTGTACGCCTACCTAAACGCCGTGTATTCGATCGAAAGTATTCGTTATAAGCGATAATATGTACAGTGTTTTTAATTTTGTATTATGTTTCAGGATGAAATTTGTACTGAAAATTGAACGCAAATTATTCATCACGGTGCCAACGTTCGTTTACGTTACATTTCATCTACGAGCTTTAACCCGCGCCCCGCTGGGCTATTCAGCCATACGCGCCCTGCTGGGGGGGGGGGGGCAGATTCTGCCCCCCCTGTCTAACTTCCGAACCGATGGTCGTAGAAAGACGGGGAAAACGGCAATCGAAAGCTCTCAACAAGGCGGATCTTAAGAGCCCAAATTTTTTTGCTTAAGTAGGTCAGAGGTCAGGTCAAGGTCAGGTCAAGGGTACAAAATGCAAGTTTGTACAGTATCGGCCTTGCACCGTAGTTGCCGAAGAATGGACTGAGACTGATTGCCCAAAACGTGTTCTTAGACTACCAAGACAATATTCGTTGCACACAATGTCATTCAAAGGTCAAGGTCAAGGTCAGGTCAGGTCAGGTCAGGTCACCAAAAACAAAATATAGAAAAGGGCATGTGCGACACATGTTTTATGGGTCATTTTACTCATGGAATTCAATAGGCACACTCAATAAGTGATATGGACCACCTCTGGATGAATTTCAGGTCGAGGTCAGGTCAAGGTCAGGTCAAGTGAGGTCAAATTTTGAAGTTGGTTGTTAAGGCCTAAAAAGGTGTCTATCCGATGCAGTTTTTCACGGCGAATCGAATGGTGCTATTTTTGTTTCCGTACGAGGTCTAGAACTTCCAAAAAAAATCATTTTTCAAAATTTTTGTGTGTCGTGACGTCATAAAATTTCGAATAACTCCCACATTTTTGAACCGATTCTTCTAAAAATTGGTATGTGGGTGCACATAGACCACTTCTTTGACATATATTCCGGTTTTTTCGATAAACTCAAAATTTTGGATTTTATAAATATTTTCCCAAAAAAGTCAGTTTTTTGGAAAATTTTTGGCCAAAATCCAAAATTTTCAAAAAACCGAGATAGCCATTTGATAGACAAAGTAGAATCACGTATAACCTTTTTTGTTACGTCTTGATTCCTTTAAAAATGAAGATGTTAGCGGCGTTTGAAATTTTGCCGTTTTTGAGGCGAAAATGGCGAACATGACGTCACTAAAACGTCAATTTCTCAAAAATTTTCCGACGGATTTCGCTCAAATTTTCAGGGAACGTGTCAAATTGATGTATGATAAGGTACTGAAAGTTTGACGTCGCTGGCGTAACGCGTTTAGAAGTTATTGGCGAAAAACGGGAGGGGGGGCAGATTCTGCCCCCCCCCCAGCGGGGCGCGGGTTAACGTAACTCCAGACAATTTGATATACATGGAATCTCATTTACGGAAATTTAGCATATGGAAAAAATAGAAAACGAAATCAAGAAAATGAATCAAGACGGGGAAGAAACACTCGAAACGATCAAGCGGCTTCGAACGAATACAAGGCGTAGGGGAGAGTGGGGTGGGTTGTATCAGTTTTTACTCCGAGACCCATAACCTCGTAACTATCCGTGATAAACTCATTATTTCCATACCATCCCCTTCCTTGATTCTTCTGCTTTTTTGTGCAAAGTAACTTTTCCGCTACCTCTACCAGTTTTTCTTCTACGGTCTGCCGAATAGAACAATGTTTTTGATACAACTTGCCCCATGGCTTGGGTGAGTTGTATCACATGGTGGGGTAATTTGTATCACTATTTCACGTTTCAGGGAGTGTGCTTGCTACTGGTTTTGAACATAACAGCAACATTAAATGGGGTTAATACAATGTATAGGTATGCTCAAAGGCTTCACTTTATTAGACCAAACTTAGGAGTAATGCAATCCCAACGAAACATCAACAGACTAGACGCAAAAGTGGCCCGTTAAGAGCAAAGAAGCCAACACATTGTGCCGAAATGGAACGAGCATTGACTAGCTACCTACAACCGCGCGCCAGGGCTTAGCTTTCGCGATCAAAAGCAACATACCCATACATACATACATACATACATACATACATGTTACAACATACCCCACCCGGCTCTGATACAACATGTACCTAGCCGCCATCTTGGAAAAAACATCCTCGTGCTAAAAAAAAACAGCGGACAGCTGGAGAAATCCGTTTTCACTCACGCAGCCTTAGAACCTACCCTCACCACCGCTACGGAGATCTTTCAAATTCGTGCACATCTAAATGCCCAAAACACACATTTTCTTGCAACTTATTTTTTTAGAATGACATTAAAAAACACAAAATCGGCTCTCACCTCGAGACGCGTCCACTCAGCCACAAGACAGAACAGGGAAAGATGGCGCCCGGAAAACCTCGTCGGCTGGTCGTGTCGCGAGCGCCATCCATTGGATAAGTTTGGCACAATTCGCCCTGATACAACTTGAACATGATACAACTCTCCCCGCTCTCCCCTAAGTTTACCCGTAAATGCAATGCATTTATGGAATTAAGTCGTAATGACGAACACCTTTAAGTTTTGAAGGAAAAATTTGAGGATATCAGAGAAGCACATAAGGAAATTGACAAAGTCAACGATCGGTTGCTCACTGTTATAAATAGAACCGCTTCTCACGTAGTGATGAATTCCGTACTAGACGAATGTGATGCCTTTATGAAAGAGGTCGATTCAACGCTGGATTCTATCAGGGCTACATATGCCCGTCACATGCCCGAAAACGTTCCTAAACGATCAGAAGTACACGTTAAGCCTCTAGCCTCGGTTCTCGGGAAACATTCGCGAATACTCCAGTTTTCGGCAAGACTTCAATCGTTTAATGACAAAACAGTATGGAAAACAAGGCCATCTATAGAAGGTACAGTCACTCCCCCGCCGACCAATCAGAGACAGATCCTGAGTGACGTCACCCCTGATGCTCGAAAGGGGTACTCCATTCCTTTACAACGTAAAAATGACTAACTTCATTTGAAGATTGTTGGTGACACTCTACACATATCGCTCAACCATTGATGTCATTGGAAAGTCCAACTAATTTTCTAGCGATAAAAAAGAGCAGCAATATGCTTAGAAATGGCCGGTTTTGAAGATATAGACGATTTAAAAACCCTCTGCAGTTGCAGGAAAGCAACGTAAAAACGCATCGAGCTTATATTTTTACTATGAATATATCATTTTTCAGTAAGTTTTTAGATATGGTATCGATTTATTCAACAACTTTATTACAATATTTTTATTACTTGGAACTTTATTTCAAAATAATATTTTCAAAAATGGCAACTGTTGGCAAGTAGCTTTGAAGCGATTGTGGCGCGCCGCGCCATTATTGTCCTGAGGCCCCCATATGATGTCATCAAAAGTGGAGTGACATGGGCCTGATGGAAAAGACGCATATGCTCTGCGCTCTTGTTTGACCGGTCCTGCACTAGAAACAGTTAAGGGGGTCGAAGACAATTTTGACGAGATGTTTTATCGCTTAGACAAGACCGGTGATCCTAGAAAATTTGTTGATGCAATTATCCAAGAACTAAAATCCCTCAGAACTGTCCCTGAGGGAGACAGCAAAAGATTCATTGCTATGGTCGATACAATAGAGCGTTGTTGGCTAGACTTGAAGAAAATGGACCTTGCAGAGGAAATGGATACAGTTGCTATGATTAGCATGGTAGAGCAATTGTTACGGAGCGAGCGAAGCGAGCGTAGTCTTTCCTTAGATTAACGGAAATTTCTGAGTAGGGTAAGGGCGGGTAAGAGTACGCGGGCGATAAGAGTACGCATCAGCTGTTTCGGTTGCTTAGCAACGCGGGTTTGTCGAGTTCATGAAGTGACATGAAGCCGCCAGTGCGTGCATGTCACCAACGGAACGTGGGCGTTGAGCGGCGACGCTGTTGAGGCGATGAATATTATTTTCGAGCGTTATGATATTATTATGATATGGTACAATAATTTTGATACTTGGCAGTTGAGATAAGGTACATTTCCGTGATTGTTGTGGGAAACTTGTGAGGTTATCTGGGGAAATACTGTACAGTGCAATATTCTGTTTGCGAAGTTTTGCACAACGTTTCGGGGTTGTTTTGTGCGCGAATTGCATGTACGGTAAGAGGACGCACTGTTCAGGAGGGTAAGAGTACGCAGAATTATACATAAAATTGAATATACAGAAATATATAATTATTTATCTATCGCTCAATGACGTTTGTTTTGTAGGTATATCATCAATGAAGCACTGTGATGCAGATGCGTACCCGAAATTCTTCCAAATACGAGTTATTCTCCTTTTTGATTGTGCATTTTTTAAGAAACACTCGACATGATTATTTCCTGATTTATAGACTTGAAAGATTTATTTTATGTTTTTCTTTTTGGATACTTGAATTAACTTAAAGGGACCCTCCCACCTTCAAAAATGTTAATGAATTGGCATGAAAGTGATGTCGCTCGGTTCAGAAAGAGCAAAAACGAATATCTACCAAATTTCATCGAAAAATATTCACCGGTTTTCAAGATATTACTTTTACTTTTGTTTACTTTTTGGGATCTCCGCTGTTCCTAGCGACTTTATTTGAAAGTGCGGCATTTGTTGCGCGCAAAGCAGCATATACCACCGCGTGCTACTAAACGTTTTAGTCAAACATTTAACGGACGTTTGAAAGCCTGATGACGTCATCAGATTCCCGTAATGGTTAAGAGATAGGGACTACGCTGGTCCCACCCTGCAAGTAAAGGGAAGAAATTTCTTGAACACCATAAAGCTGCGGGGGTTGCAACCAGGATAAATGGTGGTTTCTGAGCCTGGCCGCAAACTTGGCTATCTCAACTCATAACTAATGTTAAGGTGGGAGGGTCCCTTTAAATGCCTTCTGAGTTTGAAGTTAAGCATTTGGACAGTGCAAGCTGCATAGGTGTGTGTTCATATGCTTGCGTACTCCACCCGCCTGGCGTGCGTACTCTTACACACCCCATATGGTAAGAGTACGCAAGTGCAACGGTTCAGAAAATGTCAGTTTAGACCACTTCCATTTACGCTGTCGTTGCCCCATGGGTTGATGGCTAATTCAATGAACTTTAATATTCCCTATTTGCGATTTCTTTCCTTCAAATATTAAACAAATGAGAGCAAGAAATCCACTAAGTGCGTACTCTTATACAACTTCACCCTATGGGCGGCCGGCCGGCCGGCCGGCCGGCCGTGGTCACGATTCTGCGACGCTTATATCTCAGCAACCACTTGACCGATTTACACGCGGTAATTTTTGTAGGGTAGCTTCATTCCTTCTACCAAGTATTGGACTATTCCCGATGCATGTGGGTGACCCCTTGTGCACGTGCCACGTGCAAAACGAAGAGGTGTCACTTTTGTAATTGTTGCAATATCTCGGTAACTACTTGGCCGATTGCGCTGAAAGTTGGCATGAAGGTAGGCACCCACTAGGCAATGCATATCCATGTGCCAGAATTGAGGTGCTGCTGCACGTGCGCACGTGCAGGGGTCGATTCCAGATCTCGAGAACGGCTGGACCGATGGCGCTCAAATTTGGCACATGGTTAGGGACCGGTTAGTAGGGTGCCGTGTAAAAGTCAGTTGGGACCCTTTTTGCACGTGCGCACGTGCAGGGTGCCGCTTCCAGATCTCGAGAACGGCTGGGCCGATTGTGCTCAAATTTGGCACATCGCTAGAGACCGATTAGTAGGGTGCCGTGCACAAGTCAGCTGGAGGTACCCCGTCGAAATTTCGCACGTGCAAGGCTCACCCTCTCGCTCGCTCCGTTAGTCGCCCCCACTGAACTCTATAATGTGGAATGCGCATCGGCCGCCAGATGGTGTCCAACGGTGCCGCCATGGTGTGTCGTTTCGGGAACTAGCGAATGAAGTTTAGTACCGCCGTTCACCAGTGGATGGCGCTAGCTGGTAGTTTCGGCGAAAACTCCGTCTGAGATGTTTGAAGGCTTCCCTTAATCCCTTGTTCAAACATGGACCCCGTCAGCCCCGCAGAGGTATTTGTCCAGTGTACACCGCACCTGAGGACGGGTCAGCTGAGGGAGGGGAGTCACTATTGTGGCCTGAGGAATGCCGCGCCGGTCGGGGGACGGAGTCGGGAGAAGGGGGAGGGAGGCAGCGCCGTTCTTGCGGTGACGGGCTGGCTTGTCGCCTCAGCCTGGCTGGCTACGCTCAGTCGGCGAGGCGCTGCGCATGACCCGGGAGCAGCTGAGAGTCGATATAGACAATTTGCTCGTTTGTAAGCACAAACACTTGGAATGTTGCTGGTGCAGAATTTTAGCATAGGGACGATGTTTTTTTGTGCCAAATTTTGTGTAGGTAGGTACATCTAGGGAATTTGTAGAAATTTATTGTGACAAAGTTTCCAAAAAATCGGTCCAATTTTTTTTAAGATATCGAGGTTTTAGTGACGTCATGATTTGAGTTTTCGACAAAAAACGACACATGTTAAAAAAATCATGGGTATAAAATCACAGAATAGACATAGGTACAGACATGCCGTAAACGTCATTGGACTGCCAATACCTACCATGAACAATCAAATTGCCATCTGCCATCCTCGATTTTTGATTACCTATCGTTACGGAGCGAGCGAAGCGAGCGGAGTCTTACGTAGAATAACGGAAATTTCTGAGCATGAGCGGCCGGCCGTGGTCACGATTCTGCGACGCTTATATCTCAGCAACCACTTGACCGATTTACACGCGGTAATTTTTGTAGGGTAGCTTCATTCCTTCTACCAAGTATTGGACTATTCCCGATGCATGTGGGTGACCCCTTATGCACGTGCCACATGCAAAACGAAGAGGTGTCACTTTTATAATTGTTGCAATATCTCGGTAACTACTTGGCCGATTGCGCTGAAAGTTGGCATGTAGGTAGGCACCCACTAGGCAATGCACATCCATGTGCCAGAATTGGGGTGCTGCTGCACGTGCGCACGTGCAGGGGTCGTTTCCAGATCTCGAGAACGGCTCGACCGATTACGCTCAAATTTGGTACACAGATAGGGACCGCGGTTAGTAGGGTGCCGTGCACAAGTCAGTTGGGAGTCAAGTCGTTCCCGGCGCCAGAATAGCAGTTTTCATTTTTCCCCATTGACTTATGATGGTGGGGTCACGAAAATGACCTGACCTCATATGACCTTTAGGAAAAATCCGAGATATACAAGTTGTGAGACTCAAAATGGATACTAGATCCTGCAAATTGGGAATGCAAATGGGAACAAATTTGGCACCTCTTCTTTTTGTATTTTGCACGTGCAGTGGGGGTCACTCACATAGATCAAGAGTATCCGACCTTTGGTAGAAGGGATGCAGCTACCCTACAAAAATTACCGCAAGACAATCGCCCAAGCGGCTGCTGAGATACGAGCCTCTCAAAATCACTACTTTTGCAAGACAGCTTGAACACCCTTGACTTTTCACGTGGCACGTGCCACGACGGTCACTGAGATATATCAAAAGTAGTCAATTACGGGGTAGGAGGGATGGGGCTACCCAGCAAAAAAAGAAAGACCGCAGGCCAATCGGTCTAGCGGTTGCTGAGATATAAGCCTCTCAAAAGCGTTACAGGCCGGGCCGGGCCGGGCTGGGCCGCTCATACTGAGATTTTTCCGTTATATTGAAAAGATTCACTTCGCTCGCTGCGCTCGCTAGCTCGTAACTACCTACTAAGTAAATGTTCAAACGGATGCCAGGAACATGTAAAACTCGAAAAAGTGAATCAAGGTCCTCAAAGATCAATGACCCTTACCTGACCTTTACGTGACCTTGGCACCCACCGTAATGTATGCCGCATGGGACGAACATCATTTGACATGCTTGGACGTTTACAACACAAAAAAGACTGGAAACGCGCGGATAATATGATCTGACATAGGTACGCTGAATCGCGATTTCGGTCAAACATGGTCTCGAGAAAAAGGCCAGGGGTCAAAGGTCATTTGGGTCAAGTTCATGAAAGAAAAAGAGTATGTGTAAAATTGATCAACTCTTAGGTACTGAAAGTTTCGTCGCGATCGTCCGCTTTTTGAGCGAGATTATTTGCGAAAAACCGAGGGGGCGGGACGCGGGTCCATCCAACTACCCCTGAAGAAAGGCTGGGAAAACGGCAATCGAAAGCTCTCAACAAGGCGGATCTTAAGAGCCCAAATTTTTTGGCTTAAGTAGGTCAGAGGTCAGGTCAAGGTCAGGTCAGGGGTACAAAATGCAAGTTTTTACAGTATCGGCCTTGCAACGTAGTTGCCGAAGAATGGACTGAGACTGATTGCCCAAAACGTGTTCTTAGACTACCAAGACAATATTCGTTGCATACAATGTCATTCAAAGGTCAAGGTCAAGGTCAGGTCAGGTCAGGTCACCAAAAACAAAATATAGAAAAGGGCATGTGCGACACATGTTTTATGGGTCATTTTACTCATAGAATTCAATAGGCACACTCAATAAGTGATATGGACCACCTCTGGATGAATTTCAGGTCGAGGTCAGGTCAAGGTCAGGTCAAGTGAGGTCAAATTTTGAAGTTGGTTGTTTAGGTCTAAAAAGGTGTCTATCTGATGCAGTTTTTCACGGCAAATCGAATGGTGCTATTTTTGCTTCCGTACGAGGTCTAGAACTTAAAAAAAAATCATTTTTTTTTTCAAAAATTTTGTTTTTCGTGACGTCATAAAATTTTGAATAACTCCCACATTTATGAACCGATTTTTCTAAAAATTGGTATGTAGGTGCACATAGACCACTTCTCTCACATATATTCCTTTTTTGATGCACTCAAATTTTTGGATTTTGTAATTATTTTCCCAAAAAGTCAGCTTTTTGGAAAAATTGGGCCAAAATCCAAAATTTTCAAAAAACCGAGATAGTCATTTGATAGACAAAGTAGAATCACGTATAACCTTTTTGTTACGTCTTGATTCCTTTAAAAATGAATATGTTAGCGGCGTTTGAAATTTTGCGGTTTTTGAGGCGACAATGACGAACATGATGTCACTAAAACGTCAATTTCTCAATTTTTTTCCGCCGGATTTCGCTCAAATTTTCAGGGAACGTGTCAAATTGATGTTTGATAATGTGCTGAAAGTTTGACGTCGCTGGCGTACCGTGTTTAGAAGTTATTGGCGAAAAACTGGAGGGGGGCAGATTCTACCCCCCCCCCCCAGCGGGGCGCGGGTTAACCCTATTCCTGGCGGGGGGGGGGGGCCTCAGGAGCCCCCCCCCTGAGGTTTTTTGGTTATTTCTCCCAAACGCTTTGAGCTAGAAAGCTCAAATTTTCTGACTTTTCCTAAAAGGCTTTTACGCAACATTTTTGAAAATTTTGAATTGATCTAACCTCAGGTCAGGTCACCAGAGGCGGTTTGGTGACCCTACCTCAGAAAAGTTTGCATTCACGCCAGAGCTAGAGTTTTTGACCGATCAATTTCTTCTCTTCAGGCTTTAGTTAGGGTACCAGTATGTGCAATTTGTATATCTCAGAATTTTCATATCTGTGACCTGAGGTCAGGCCAGACTCGTAACCTTTACATTGCAAGCCTATGGGAAAATATTGAAACGCCTCCTGTTTCGTGTAAACGAGTCAAAACCACCCAGTTCTTTCAGTAATTATTATGAAAGATTATCTCATCGGTGATAATCCTGGTGCCGCTAATTGACAGGGGTACCGGCAAAGGTCATCTGAGGTCATGTGACGTCATAAATCGTTTTTCTGTCAATAAATCACGACATGATGGTGCTAAAGACTTGTAAGTGGTACCAAACTGCTCGCCTGGTCAAGGCGCGTCGTTTGGTATGCAGCATGACCATACCCCACAACCTCATTGATGAATGACCTGACCTTGACCTCAGGTCAAATTTCAAATTGACCTGTGAAGGTCATCACATACTTATTTCGCATCGCCTCGGCGAGAGCAACAAAAAATGTATTGGTTTTATGTCTCTATGTTTCTTAGTTTAAAAGTTATATAGGTAACTAATTCCAAAACATTTTATCGTTGATGACCTCTGGTGACCTCAATATTGACCTGACCTGAAAATATTTATGTAAAAGTTGTAGATCTTTAAACGACCTATCAAACACCGTTCACCGTTTGTCGCTGCGATGTGTAGTTTTTGAGATCTGAAGGGGGGCCGAATCGGCCCCCCCCCCCGCCAGTTTCTTGTCCCGGCGGAGCCCGCCAGGAATAGGGTTAAAACACTTAAATAAAGTCATGATATGAACATATTTGCTGTTAAAGAGATTTTTGTAGATTTAGTCCATATAACAGTGTTCGCCACGGGCCGCAAAATCCCAGTCCAGCCCGACCCAGGCCCATGGGTTGACAGCCCGGCCCAGCGCGAACCCATGCATAGTAAAATTGTTGAAGCCCAGCCCGGTCTAGCCCGTCCAGCCCGGACCAGCCCGTCAAAAATGAATGGATCATGGACACCAAACAGGCATTACATATGTCACCCATAGGCGCAAAGAAACAATCTTTTGGGAGCAGCATGCACAATGCACATTGCACATATATGCTTTCATTCGCTTTTTTAGTCTTGCGCGGTAATAAGCTAGTTTTTGTTTTTAGCTCAGCCGCGAACCTCCTTTACAGTCCTTGTCCCAGCCCATCCACACTCACCACAGCCCATCGATTATTTATATTTAAGGGCCCAGCCCAGCCCATGACCCAGCCCAGCCCATGACACACTGCCATATAAGTCCACTCGCCAGAAAGCCCGTCGTGAAAACGGCTATTTTTCGGCAGACTGGCTTCCGCTTCGGGTATAACTTTGAGCCATTCAGTTAGCGATGTCGATTCTACTCCGGAGTCGGAGTTAATAAGATTTTGGTGACTCTGGGTTCAACTCCGATTCTACTGTCCTGGCCTCAGACCCATTCTAATCTTGCTCCACCCCATCATTCAGATCGCAAATTCTAAGATCGATGGAGATCCTATATCGATAAAAACACGCATCGATCTAATGCGAAAATGCTCCAGACCGGTCACACGTGGAAGAGATTATACCATGGAGCAGTATGTTTTTCCTGGCGGCGTTTCAAGCTAACAGGCCGGTTACCTTAGTGTTCGTGCAAGTATCTCTATGTAGGAGACGAGAATTGTTGACTTCACGTGTGAAACGTCAGAAATTAGTGAAAAGCCTGTGTGAATACCACCGTCACTTATTTTTCTTCTCAGTAGCAGTAACCTTGGCAGTAACAGCGGGAGGTCTGGGAGAGGGTCAAAGCGTCCAACCCTTCCGGCGCCCGTGCCTTCGCTATCGCTTTCAGGAACACGCGCGCGGCCGCTATTGTGCGCCCGTCAAACCCAGCCCGCCCTTTGACAGCGGGCGGGTCATCAGCGGTCCGCCCGCGTCCCTTCCTGTGACGTCACTACGGTCCTGGAACGCAAGCGAAGCGTAGCCCAGCGGTGCATTGTTGTCATTGTTGTGGGTACATAGGCATTAAAAACAATCAGCTCTGCTAGCATCATGTCTCTCTCGTCCAATGGTGTAGAATGGTGTGTAATTTGACCTCCAAAGACCAAAGATGAGCATTTTTTAAGGTCGAGCTCATGACCTGACCGGTAAAACTCATGTGGCATCCCAATCGATTGCCTATTGTAAAACTGAACGCATTGCAGCTGTTTTTACCGTTCTTCCACGTCTCTTGCGCATGTCAGATGTCAGTTATCCAAAAGTGCTTTTTTCGACTGCTTAACCCTCGACGGACGCCGCCACAAGGAGGGGGGGGGGGGGGTATGCAACCATCCACTAAGGTTTTTCGCGAATAACTCGCGTAAAAAGCGGCCGATCGCGACGAAACTTTCAGTCCCTCGCATTGATCAATTTTACACCTACCCTGAAAATTTCATGACCTTGACCCAAATGACCTTTGACCTATGACCTATCTTTCCGAGACCATGTTTGGCCGGAATCGCGATTCGGCGTATGCCGGCTCACATTAGCCGCGCGTTTGCAAGCTTTTTGTGGTTTCGAACGTTCAAACATGTGATTTGATGTTGCTCCTATGCCTTTGGGTGGATGTCAAGGTCACCTGAAGGTCAGGTCAGGCCATCGACTTTTGATGACCTCGGTCCACTTTTTCGAGTTTTACATGTTTCTAGGCTAGTTTTTGGAGCTGAATTCGAATTTAGCAACCATTTGAACCAGGGCTGCGGAGTCGGAGTTGGAGTCGGAGCTGGAGTCGGTCGGAGTCGACAGTTCTGCCCGGAGTCGGAGTCGGAGTCGGAGTCGCCAAAATCTTACCGACTCTGACTCCGGAGTCGGAGTTAACGCTGCATGGTTCATCAACGGCATGCACTGCACCTGTTAGATTGCCGATGCTGCACTCGAATTTAGATTTTGTCGAAAAAAGGTCATGTTGCTGTTTTGAACGAACGTTTTCAGCGAAAGAAGCAAGACTGTGAACTCCCCGGAATCTGCTTGTTATTTTTATTGCATTTTTCCATCTGCAAAGCCTTGGAACGCACATAGGATCGTTTCAGGCAAGATAAAAACATATCCCCGTTATCAACTTCAATATCCTGATAAGGATTTTAATAGAACCGTCCGGAGCTTGAGTCGGAGCCGATTTTTGAAGCCAGAGTCTGAATCAGAGTCGGAGTCACCCTAAAATCCATCGACTCCGCACCCTGATTTGAACATTAACGAAGTAGTGTTGGTGCCTCCGTAACATGTTACAAAGCTGTCAGAGGCGGTTGACACGTGTTACGAATACCCGTCACGACCCCTACTGGTTGACCTGACCTGACCTGACCCGACCTGGTCTAAATACTCAGTGACATCATCTGTGATCAAAACTAACACGATATTCGTGATCGGGACGCTGGGAATCGGGACGGGACGCTCGGGACGCTGGGAACCCCATAGCAGCCACATTTAACGGCTTTCTAATAGGTCCCGATTTTCCCGACTTCTGGGTCATTGACCTGACCTAGAAGGTCAATCGATGACCTAGGACCTTAACCCTCGCCGGCCGAGGGGGCGGCTGTGCCGCCCCCTCTCATAGGTTTTTTTCGCGATAGCTCCAAATACGCTGGCGATAGAGAGCTAAAACTTGGCATACCTGACCTTTGATTCAAGCCGGATCTTTTGACACCAACCGCATTTTTTGATCAGGTCAGGTCACCGACCTATGACGTCATAAGTGAACCTCTGCACGGTCTTCAGATGTCGCAACTTCGCAACGCCCTCACTGCCAGAGGAGATGTCACAGGGAAATGAAATTTGCAGGATCTAGTATCCATTATGAGTCTCACAACTTGTATATCTCGGATTTTTTTCTAAAGGTCATATGAAGTCAGGTCATTTTCGTGACCTCACCATTATAAGTCAATGCCGAAAAATAAGAACTGCTATTCTGGCGCCGGAAACGATCTACAACTATCTCAAGCACACAGAATCGTGATTTAATGCACTCCTTGCAAGGTTAGATGCGTCACTTTTGCAATGTTGGCCTTGCGTGACGTCATTTATGACGTCATGAAGGTCATATTAGTTTTCCGTCAGTAACTCTTGATCAAATTGAGCTAGCGAGTCGGGAAAGCCACCAATGGACTCAGGAAGACCTGCCAAATCGAATAATATGCGACATGACCTCTTTCAACCAACTTCGTGACCTGGGGGTGCTGACCTGACCTGGACCTGAGGTCAACACCCTAAGTTGACCTGACCCGAACAAAAAGGATATCATTCGACGCGCCTGAGCAAGGCGAACACGATGCTGCCAAAATCGCGGCTCTGCGGCCGTTTTTGCGAAGTTATTCACCAAAAAACTGAACCGTGCCTTGGGGCACTTGACCTGACCTCAGAGGTCACCGGTTGACCTAGGACCTTACAATCGGATACTAATCTCTGCTTCTCGTAACTGCGCACACACTCGTTTTTTCCGCGACGCGCTAGCTTCACCAGGGGCAAAACGGCGAGGGGGTGTCGTACCCCCCCCCCCCTCGGCCGGCGCGTATGTAGAAAACCAATACGTCCGGCGAGGGTTAAAATTGGGTATCATCGGCTTCCTCTCGTGACGGGCAACACGCTCGTTTTTCCGCGAAGCTCTTGCTCTCAGAGGAGTGCAAGATAGAAATATTCATGCACTGTAGACCCATTGCATTGGCTAAAACCTCTACTAGAAAGGTTTAAGTCTGTCAAAAGTGCTACTTCAACAAAACAGCTTTCGCGTGACACGTGCCAGTTGCCACGACGATCACCTATGTTTACGGAGCGAGCGAAGCGAGCGGAGTCTTACGTAGAATAACGGAAATTTCTGAGTATGAGTTGGCCGGCCGGCCGTGGTCACGATTCTGCGACGCTTATATCTCAGCAACCACTTGACCGATTTACATGCGGTAATTTTTGTAGGGTAGCTTCATTCCTTCTACCAAGTATTGTATTGTATACCGAGTATTGGACTATTCCCGATGCATGTGGGTGCAGGGGCGGATCCAGGAAAACTCCAAGGGGAGGGTCATGAATCGAAGTGGTGCCCCTACCTATACCCAAAATTAAAAACTCAACGGATTTCGTCCACTTCATTTTGGTGGTGCCCCCATTTTCAGTTTTTTTATTTATTTTTTTATTTTTAGTCAGTATCTTAACTCTTAGCCACAACCACATTTACCAATTGTAAGCAAGTATATATGAATGTGCTATGTGTATATATGTTGTGGACGCTGAGTAGTGAGTACTTACCAGGAACGTTATCAGGTAAGCAAATCGTTGTCAGTCCGACGAACTTGACCCTGGCGTCTAAAGCGTCTGTCCTCGACACTTCAGGCTTGTCAGGGGCACCAAAGTCCTTCCAGGGACACCACAAACCTGTCAGGGGCACCTACGGCCTTGTAGGGGCACCACAGGCCTGCCAGGAAGCAGGGGCACCACAGGTCTAGCAAGTATACACGACAGGCCTGTCAGGGGCACAACGGGCCTGTTGGGCCCATGAGCACCCCTAGGGGCAGGGGCACCACAGTCCTTCCAGGGGCACCGCAGGCCTGTGAGGGGCACCAGCGGCCTAGCAGGGGCACCAGTCAACACAGGCCTGCCAGGGGCACCACAGACCTGCCAGGGGCACCAGAGGTCTGCCAGGGGCACCACCGGCCTCGCAGGGGCACCTTGGGCCTGTCAGGGGCACCACGGGCCTGCCGAGGGGCACTTCAGACTTTTCAGGGGCACCAGTCCTCTCCGGGCGCAGGGGTACCAGCGGCCTAGCAAGGGCACCAGAGGCCTGCCAGGGGCACCAGCGGCCTAGCAAGGGCACCAGAGGCCTGTCAGGGGCACCACAGGCCTAACAAGGGCACCACGGGCCTGTCAGGGGCACCTCAGGCTTGTCAGGGCCCAGGGACACCACAGTCCTTCCAAGGGCACCGCAAGCCTGTCAGGGGCACCAGAGGCCTGCCAGGGGCACCACAGGCCTAGCAAGGGCACCACTGGCCTGTCAGGGGCACCTCAGGCTTGTCAGGGCCCAGGGGCACCACAGTCCTTCCAGGGGCATTACAAGCCTGTCAGGGGCACCAGAGGCCTAGCAAGGGCACCACAGGCCTGCCATGGACACCACAGGCCTGCCAGGGGCACCACCGGCCTTGCAGGGGCGCCTCAGGCCTGTCAGGGGCACCACGTGCCTGCCGGGGACACTTCAGGCTTGTCAGGGGCGTTACAGTCCTGTCAGGGCCCAGGGGCACCAGGCCCGTGGTGTCCCTGCTAGGCCTGTGGTGCCCCTGGCGGTCCTGTGGTGCCCCTGTCAGGACTGTGATACCCCTGATAGGCCGGTGGTGCCCCTGGCAGGTCTTTGGGCCCCCGGGCCTCAAGGGGGGGGGCCATGACCCATGTGACCCCCCCCCTTGGATCCGCCCCTGTGTGGGTGTCGGGTGACCCCTTATGCACGTGCCACGTGCAAAACGAAGAGGTGTCACTTTTGTAATTGTTGCAATATCTCGGTAACTACTTGGCCGATTGCGCTGAAAGTTGGCATGCAGGTAGGCACCCACTAGGCAATGCATATCCATGTGCTGGAGTAGGGGTGCTGCTGCACGTGCGCACGTGCAGGGGTCTATTCCAGATCTCGAGAACGGCTGGACCGATGGCGCTCAAATTTGGTACATGGCTAGGGACCGGTTAGTAGGGTGCCGTGCAAAAGTCAGTTGGGACCCATTTTGCACGTGCGCACGTGCAGGGTGCCGCTTCCAGATCTCGAGAACGGCTGGGCCGATTGTGCTCAAATTTGGCACATCGCTAGAGTCCGGTTAGTAGGGTGCCGTGCACAAGTCAGCTGGAGGTACCCCCTCGAAATTTCGCACGTGCAAGGCTCACCCTCTCGCTCGCTCCGTTAGTCGCCCCAAAAGGCGTTATACTGGTATATGTAGATGTATTAACCCTCGCCGGCACAGGGGGGGGGGGGGTTGATGCAACCCCTCCTAAGGTTTTTCGCGAATAACTCGCGTAACAAGCGGCCGATCGCGACGAAACTTTCAGTACCCTCGCATTGATCAATTTTACACGTTCCCTGAAAATTTCATGACCCTGACCCCAATGACCTTTGACCTGTGACCTCTTTTCCGTGACCATGTTTGGCCGAAATCGCGATTCGGCGTATGTCGGCTCGCATTAGCCGCGCGTTTGCAAGCTTTTCGTGGTTTCAAACGTTCAAACATGTGATTTGATGTTGCTCCCATACATTAGGGTGGGTGTCAAGGTCACCTGAAGGTCAGGTCAGGTCATTGACCTTTGGTGACCTCGGGTGACCTCGGTTCACTTTTTCGAGTTTTACATGTTTCTAGGCTAGTTTTTGGAGCTGAATACGAATTTAGCAACCATTTGAACATTTACGAAGTAGTTTTGGTGCCTTCGTAACATGTTACGAAGCTGCCAGAGGCGGTTGACACGTATTACGAATACCCGTCACAACCCCTACCGGTTGACCTGACCTGACCTGACCCGACCTGGTCTAAATGCTTAAAAACATCATCTCTGATCAAAACTAATACGATATTCGTGATCAGCACCCCGGAAAACCACATAGCAGCCACACTTTACGACTTTCTAACAGGTCCCGATTTTCCCAGTTTTCGGGTCATTGACCTGACCTGGAAGGTCACCCGATGACCTAGGACCCCGCGCACCGACGGGGGTCTGCGCCAACTTAGTACCGACGGGGGGGGCGGATGACCGCCCCCCTGAGATCTCGAGAACGAAGCAAGATAGCGACAAGCGGTAAACGGCATCGGATACGCACGGACAAGGTCTACAATTTTTACAAAGGTCATTTTCAGGTCAGGTCAAAGATGACGTCACAGGGGTCGAAAAAGTCAAAATGGCGGCGCTAGATATGGAAAGGGTTTTTCTCGAATAACTTTCGAAGTAGTCAAGATAGGATAAGGGCATCATCGTGATCCTCTCGTCAAGCCGCATCGAATGATATATATGTTGACCTCGAAAGGTCAAGGTCAAAGGTTGACCTCAGGTCACGTGACCTCGAGGTCATCATGTATATCATTCGATGCGTCTTGGCATCATCGTGATCCTCTCGTCAAGCCGCATCGAATGATATATATGTTGACCTCGAAAGGTCAAGGTCAAAGGTTGACCTCAGGTCACGTGACCTCGAGGTCATCATGTATATCATTCGATGCGTCTTGACGAGCTGAACACAATGAGACCATCCGCGCGGCTGTATCTTGTTCCTGTAAGGAGTTATTGGCAAAAAACCTTTGGTGACCTTTGATGACGTCACATGACCTTACAGCTGCCCAACAGCAAAACAGACCTCAAGGTAGTGAAGGTTGATCGTATGTGAAGTCATGTATGGTATATGGGGCCATTCCGACCCGTTTTAGTGGTAAAAACAGGGAGTTGATTTTTCCCCCATTGACTTATAATGGGGAGGTCGCGAAATTGACCTGACCTTAGGTCACCGACATCAAAATTCCGAGATATACAAATTGTAGCTACTAATGACTTAATAACATCCTGCGACTTTCAAAGGCCTCCGACATCTACTGTAGCTCTGGCACGGTGACAAAGTTGCAAAAAAGTGACTTGAGGTTGGGTCATTCAAAGTGACCTGGTGACCTGACCTTAAAAGTTAGGAGGTTCAAACTTGCACACCATGTGTAAAATTGATGAGAGAATAGTCATACCAAATTTCGCGGCGCTACGCGCCGCGGTTTTCCCGCTATCCGCGAAAAACCTCAGGGGGGGGGCGGATATCCGCCCCCCCCGTCGGTGCGCGGGTTAAAATTGGGTATCATCGGCTTCCTCTCGTGACGGGCAACACGCTCGTTTTTCCGCGAAGCTCTAGCTCGATCAGGGGCCAAACGCGAGGGGGGGTCGTACCAACCCCCCCCCCCCCCCTTGTGCCGTCGAAGGACGCAAAATGGCCTGTGCCGGCGAGGGTTAAGAGCAATTAATTACGGGGTAGAAGAAATAGGCTTCCCAACAAAAAGGGCGGCAGGTCGATCAGCCCAACCACTGCAACGGTTTCTGAGGCATGAAATATATGCCTCTCAAATGCGTTACAGGCTGGGCCGGGCCGTTATATGTAAATGCTAATACCTTTCCGTTATCTTAAGCCTCGCCCGTATGGGGGGGTGAACGGACCCCCCTCGGTTTTTCGCAAATAACTCGCGTAAAAAGCGGCCGATCGCGACGAATCTTTCAGTACTCTCGCGTTAATCAATGTTACACCTCCCCTCAAATTTTCATGACCCTGACCTTAATGACCTTTGACCTGTGACCTACTTTTCGAGACCATGTTTGGCCGGAATCGCGATTCGGCGTATGTCGGCTCGCATTAGCCGCGCGTTTGCAGTCTTTTCGTGGTTTTAGGCGTTCAAACATGGGACATGATGTTGCTCCCATGCATTAGGGTGGGTGTCAATGTCACCGGAAGGTCAGGTCAGGTCATTGACCTTTGATGACCTCGGTTCACTTTTTCGAGTTTTACATGTTTCTAGGCCAGTTTTGGATGGAGCTGAATTCGAATTTAATAGCAACCATATGAACATTTACGAAGTAGTTTTGGCACCTTCGTAAGATGGTACGAAGCTGTCAGAGGCGGTTGCCACCTACCTACTACGAATACCCTTACTGGTTGACCTGACCTGACCTGACCCGACCTGGCCTAAATGCATGAAGACATCATCTGTGATCAAAACTAACATGATATTCGTAATCAGCACCCCGAAAACCCTCGTAGCAGCCACGCTTTACGACTTTCTAACAGGTCCCGATTTTCCCGACTTTTGGGTCATTAATCTGACCTGGAAGGTCAACCGATGACCTAGGACCCTAAGATTGGGATCATCGGCTTCCTCTCGTCACGGGCAACACGCTCGTTTTTTTTTTTTCGCGAAGCTCTAGCTCGATCAGGGGCGAAACGCGAGGGGGGTCGGGGGGTCGTGTGCCGTCGAAGGACGCAAAATGGCCTGTGCTGGCAAGGGTTAAAAAGATTTCGCTTCGCTTGCGCGGTTCGTTCGCTCGTATATTTCTCCTTCGTTTCAACCCTCGCCCGTATTCGTGTTTGCCAGCGTCTAACGTATATGGGGGGGGGGGGGTCCGTTGGACTCTCCTTGCCGTTTGGCCTGTGATGGAGCTAGAGCTTCGCAGAAAAAAAACGAGCGCGTTGCCCGCGACGAAAGTAAGCCGATGATACCCAATTTTATGGTCTTATTTATGTCACTGGTTGACCTTCCAGGTCAGGTCAATGACCCAAAAATCGGAAAAATCGGGACTTGCTGGAAGTTCGTAAAGTGAGGTTGAAAAAGGGATTTTGCGGGGTGCTGAACACGTAGTTCATGTTAGCTTTGATCACATACCTTTGATGTCTTAATGTATTTAGGCCAGGTCGGGTCAGGTCAGGTCAGGTCAACCAGTAGGTTACCTGCCGGCCTACCATAGCAGGTGTTGACCACCATTGACAGCTTCGTAGCATACAAGGGCACCAAAACTAGGTACTTCATAAATCTCCAAATGGGAATTCGAAATCAACTCCAGAAACTACCCTAGAAACATGCAAAACTCGAAATAGTGAAGCAAGGTCATCAAAGGTCAATGACCTTGACCTGACCTTCACGAGACCTTGAAACCCACACCAAAAAAGATTGGAAATTGCGCGGATAATGTGAGCCTCAGCAGACATACGCAAATTACGATTCCGGTCGAACATGGTCTCGAGAATCAGACCACAGGTCAAAGGTTATTGAGGTCAGGGCCATTAAATTTTAAGAGTATGTGTAAAATTGATTAACTCGAGGGTACTGAAAGTTTCGTCGCGATCGGCCACTTTTTGCGCGAATTATTCGCGAAAAAAACGGGAGGGGGTCTGTTCGACCCCGCTATATGTAAGTGCGAGTGTTAAGTCACTAAAAAGCTGTCTTTAAAGTAAAAAAGGTTATTCCTCGAGCTGAGAGGCCAAAGTTGTACAGTTGGAGTAGGTACTTAAACACATCATGTAGGTATGTGCTTACATGCATGCATACATTCTCGAATTAAACATCAATAATACCCACTAAACTTAAAGGCATATTGCTCTTTGGAACGTCGCTTTCGGTATGGGGATATCATATGGGTCTGAGCCAGCTGACACGGGTGACACCCCCTCAGTGGGGTTCTGGCTAGGTCTGCGTTGGATCACCCACCACCACAATGGGCGGTTCCTCAAAACCAGCGTAATTGATCGGTGTGAGGCGGCGACGTGAGGCACGCGAGTGCGGGACCGTCCCCATGCCGTGGTGGTCCGGGTCAGGGGAGCAGCCCCCTCCCCGCGCGGCGGGCGGTCGCCCATTCATCCGCGACCCCAGCCCCATGACTGAGGGGTTGACAGAGGGCAAACATCACGTATTTAAACTGGGCAAACAGACGGTGTTCTACGCTAGGGACATCTCGCGGCTGTGATTCACGATACTGCTTCGCCAAACTGCCTTTAGATGGTGGGTCAGTCGGTGTCCGTCTGCTGCTGTGCGCCGAGAATTAGCCCTATAAATTACGATGAATTACACCTTCTAGTGTGACGATACCGGCACATTATCATATAGGTCGCGTTTAGATGCAAATGAAGTAACGACTGCGTTGAAAAAATATGTCATTTCATCGAACGCTGAAATGCTCGAAGTGCTCGCTAAAAAATGAACTCGCTAACTGAGCCCTAAAGGTCGGCTGCCGTGTTGCATTGCATTTAAGCCAAAAACGCGGGCTGGGTGTAAGTTGTCGAGAAACAATTTTTGGCCTGAAGTGTTCTCTTAAGTATTATCTACATAGATCCAGGGAACATATTTGCTATCTATAATGGCTTAGGAGATATCGAATCGTAAGTCCTCCGGTGTACCCTGTTTTGCGGCGGCCCACGTGTTAAAAGCTGCTGAACATTTTTACTTTGACCAAAAAACGCGGGCACAGTTTTGTCAGTACGAAAATGACTCTTGTCCTATCGCATTCCACGTGGGCTGAAAATTCAGAAACCAGGGAACATATTTGCTACGACCAGTACTTTTCACGATTCAGACCGAAACGTGAAAAAATATCCCCAAAACCCTATGGCGGGCACCTCTCAGCGGCGCCCGGCCACGGGTCGCTAGTTCCCGAAACGACACACCATGCATGTTGCGCAGACCAGAAAGCGGCCGCCGCCTGTGTTGGGGAATAGGGAATTCGGGACCTCGATTTACGTTTTCGGTCGCTGCATCCGTTACGTTCAAGCTATGTGGACATGGAACCCAGCATCTTACGCAGAATTGAGTGGAGAACAAGATGAAATCCTAAAAAATCCTCAGATATAAGGAACTAATACGTTAAACCCTTATAAGTCAATGGGGAAATATGAAAACTGCTATTTTGGCGCCGAGAATGATCTGAAACTATCTCAAGCATATAGAATCATGATTTCATGCACTCCTTGCAAGGTTCTATGCTTCATATTTACATTGTTGCCCTTGCGTGACGTCATTTGTGACGTCACAAGGGTCACAATTTTTCTTCAATAACTCCCGATCAAATTGAGCTAGCGAGTCGGGAAAGCCACCAATGGACTCAGGAAGACCTACCGAATCGAATGATATGCGACATGACCTCTTTCGACCAACTTCGTGACCTGGGGGTGCTGACCTGACCTTGACCTGAGGTCAACACCCTATGTTGACCTGACCCGAACAAAAAGTATATCATTCGATGCGCCTGAGCTAGCTGAACACGATGATGCAAAAATCGCGGCTCTACGGCCATTTTTGGCGAAGTTATTTACCAAAAACCGAACCCTTGCCTTAGGGCTTAGATCACTTGACCTGACCTCAGAGGTCACCGGTTGACCTGAGACCTTTACAGCGGGTTCCTAACAGTCACTCTGCATTATACTTTGCCGCATACGACCACTTTACCGCTTAATTCTAGTTAAATTAGCGGCGCATTAGCGAGGTGGGTTCAATCAACCCCCTCGGCCGGGGCAAATGTAGGTCCGGCGAGTGAATTTAAGGAATTCTGAAGATACGATCGTGTTCCCCACTCAATTCTGCGTAAGATGCCGGGTTCCGTATCTACGTAACTTAAACGTAACGGATGCGGCGGCCGCAAACGTAAATCGAGGTCCCGAATTCCCTATTCCTCAACACAGGCGGCGGCGGCCGGTTCTTGGTCTGCGCAATATGGCCGCCACCGTTAGACACCACGGCCAATAGGATTGAAGCGGCATTGCTCCCCTGTGGTCGCCCCAAAAGGCGTTATACTGGTTACCACCTACACAAAAACGAGAGTGGATCTTGAGGGTGGATTCAAAGGGCAGGGTGTCAAAGAACATGTTTGAATATTTTTTACAGTACATTCTTCAGGAAAAACGCGTAATTGAATATATGGAACACGATGTGCGAATGCTGGGCAAAAATCGAAATGTAAATCAAACTATCATCGGTACTCTGACCGAATCTGTCGACGAACAAAGGAACCATATGGAGAAAATGTGCTCTCCAGAAGAGAACCAAACCTTAAGTCAAAGACAATTTCTTGACGAGATAGAAAAGGTTACAAATCGTTTAGAACATATTGCTCAAGTCTCCAATGTTTATGGCGCTAATCGTCCGGACTATAACAAAATGCATCGCACGGGATCAAATTTCCGATGTTGGATTCACAAGACAGGAGACCATACCGTGGCCTCATGCCATCGCTTCTGTAAAATGACACACGAGGAGAAATTAGTCAGCATGCGCCAAGTCGGAGCCTGCTTCAATTGCCTGCACAATGCACATAGGACATATAGCGAAGGACTGTTTGCAACGCACAAGGTGTCAGATAATTGTTTCTGACCAAGCATGCGGGAAGAGGCATCACTCGCTATTACACAGAAGAACTGTTTCAAAAAATCTACCCTAACAGCACATGGCCATTCACAATACACAGACAAGGGACCATAGCGATAAGTTCGGTTCGGTGTAACGATCGCAAACTGACCGTTTTATGGGATTCCGGAGCGGACATCTCGCTCATAACACATGCAGCAGCAGATCGGCTAAATCTGATTGGAACTGACATTGAATTGTCTCTCATCAAAGTTGGAAATTATCCCACGGTTCTAAATAGCAAGAAATACAATATTTCTCTAATACATTTGCAAAACAACGCGTGGGACATTTGCGCATATGGGATAGACGAGATAACAGCGGATCTTCAACACATAGACGACAAGCAAATTGCATCATATTTTCCCGAAATGAAACTTGCGGATATCTCCAGACCAACCGGAAAGGTAGATTTCCTTGTCGGTGTTGATTGTTGTGCCATCATGCCAAATGTTGTGAAGACGGTTGGCAATACCCAGTTGCTAAAAAATCAGTTCGGATATTGTGTAAGGGGTTCAATTGCTGGGACAAGCGGAAGGCGAACCGAACAAGACGAATTAATACGTACAATTAAATGCTTCTACGAACGAACAATATTCAAATCGATTCGGTTTCAGCTACGCAGAACATCCTCGAAGACTTCTTCAAGATTGAAAACCTGGGAATCTGCTGCAGTCCGAAATGCGGGGGATGCCGATGTGGCAAATGCTCGATGGGTATGAACGGCTACACTTTAAAGGAGGAAAAGGAGTTGGCAATGATAAAAGGCGGTCTTGTATACAGTGACGAAAGCAAGTCATTCACCATTAATTATCCGTGGATCAAAAATCCTGAATGTCTTCTAAACAACGTTGCAGTAGCTAGGGCTAAGCTACGATCGACTGAATCTCGACTAAGAAAATTAGATCAAAATCGACAACTGGCTTATCGAAATCAAATGGAGGATATGCTAAACAGAGGGGTATCTCGCAAGTTATCAGAAGTTGAGATACTTCAATACGATGGACCAATCCATTACATTCACCATCACGAGGTACTAAAGGCAAATTCTACATCAACACCTGTTCGCATCGTCTTCAATTCATCGGCCTCATACATGGGACATGCATTAAACGACAACTGGGCTGAAGGTCCCGATTTTGTTAATAGTCTATTTGGAATCCTGACTCGTTTTAGAGAATTTGCCGTAGCAGTTACAACCGACATCTCCAAAATGTATAATTCTATACGGTTATCGATAAGAGACCAACATGTCCATCGCTATCTTTGGCGTGATTTACAAACCGATCAGGAACCTGGCCATTACGCCCTTACAGCGGTGCCATTCGGAGATCGGCCGAGCGGTACCATTGCCATGGTCGCACTGCATAGTATAGCTGATATGAACAAGGATACATATCCAAAGGCAGCGGAAATGATAAAAGAAAATAGCTACGTGGATGATTTACTGCAATCAGTTCCGAGCGAAGACGAAGCCCTCTCTCTGGCCTCCGACGTTCAAAACGTGCTTGCTCTCGGAAATTTTAGAGTTAAGCATTGGATCATGTCTGGACAAATTAAATCACCAAACACAAATGTCTTTTTACTGAAAACCAAACGTCAGAAGATACTGGGAGTAACATGGGAACCAGACAGCGATCACTTTTTAATTGAAATCAAATTGAATTTCTCGCCAAAGCAAGGCACATTAGAGACGGGACCGAACTTAACTAGGCAGAACGTTGAACACATGATACCTGAGTTGTTGACGAGGAAATTGTTGTTGAGACAAGTTGCAACGATATACGACCCCTTGGGTCTCATCGCACCGTTCACCCTAAGGGCAAATTAATGATGAGACATCTTGTGACAAAGCATTCGTCGCAAAGCGGATCAACAAGCTGGGACGAGCCCGTGCCGACTCAATGTAGAAGCAAATGGATTGCATTATTTAATGACATGTTCAAAATCGAAGATCTCCGCTTCCCTGGATGTATAAGACCGCCAGGGGCCATTGGAGAACCAACGTTGATTATTTTTTCAGACGCCAGTTCGCAAGCATACGGAGCGTGCGCCTATGTCCATTGGTCCATGGAGGCGCAAAGACACAAGGCCTTCCTCATATCGGCAAAGAGCAAATTAACCCCCATCCGCCAACTAAGTATCCCAAGACTCGAGCTTTGTGCTGCTGTTGTTGGGTGTCGACTTGGTGAAACCATCCAAAAAGAAATGACTTACAGATTTGACGCAGTCGTCTACGTTGTTGATTCTATTATTGTGAGGTCACAAATACAGAAAGAATCCTACGGCTTTGGAACTTTCGTAGCAACAAGGATTGCCGAAATCCGAGAAAAAACTAGCCCCTGCCAATGGTGGTGGATTAGTAGTTGCAACAACCCTGCGGATATGGTAACTAGACCGTCCAAACCGGAAGAATTGGCGGTAGAGACCACATGGCAAAACGGACCCTCATTCCTGAGAGGACCAAAAGAAACATGGCCCATCAGCCAGAAACCATACGAAAACGAATTACCGGATCGAGTAGTCGTTGGTATGACGACGGTCACGCCACTTTCCGATACTGATATATGCAACGACATCAAAATCAGCAACTTTAGCAGTTTTGACAAGCTCCTCAGAGTGACAGCTCGAGTGATAAGAAGTGCTGAGGACAGATCCTTTAAGAACATTGGGCAGCCCAAGGCCCTAAATACAAGGTTGCACGGACTTATTTCTACTAAACCTACCAGAATATAGTTTCACGGTTGATTATTTAAATATTCAATCAAAATTTCTTTATTATTATCTCGTAATCATTTATAAGCAATTTTATAAATCAACTTTCAATTTGCTTGCCTTTTACTAGCAAAATAACTTTTCTAGTATTGGGTCAACATAGTGGTGTAGCAGTAGGAACCACATCTGGCAAAACCCCAATGCCTACATACAGCAGAAAAGCAGCCACCAGGTGTCGCCACAGTCGCCATTTGGTCGCCACACAGATGTCGCGCGCGTCGCCAACCGCCACACTACCGATTTCCATAAGGACGCATATGTACGGATATGTATACGAAAGTCGCCCTTAAGGATTACGCTTACATCCTTTGCTTATGAGGTCAGTGGTTGGAAATTGGGAGGAGCTCAGCTATTTTCGACCACGGATATGCCTTTATCACATGATGAGGAACATGCTGATAAGCGTTTTATGCGTCATAACAGCACAAAAGTATTTTTAATCATTTTTCAAAAATAGCCGTTCTGTCGTATCTTTCAGTGCAAGGTGCCGTCGGTCATCCCCGACGTGACGTCACGCAGGGAATTTGCCAGATTTTCCTACTAGACTTCGACACCCCCTGGGGCAGCCATTGAATGCTGAACTTCTGGCAAAGGCTGAAAAACTATGGATAAAACATGCTCAAAGGCAGCTGCTCAACTGGCAAAATCGTTTCCGAAGACTAGAGCGCTATTGCATAAACATAAGATTTACTCCACCGGAGTAGATCGTAACTTTTTTACGAAACGGCCATACTCTACGAAGGGCCGTAAAACCTGTTGCATAAAGGCCGTGACCTACTTCGTAAATATTTGGAAAATCTAGGTATGACGTCATACATGAATGAAAATAGTGCCGGATCTCAGCGCGAAATGCAGAAGAATGGTGACAATAATGAAAGCGATTAAAGTTCCAGTATACTGAAATGTGTGAATCACGTTGTCTGGATAAGTGGTTCAAATCACCTTGAATTGATAGCGACTTTAGAAAACCTTTCGTACTTTTCAATATTCATGCGCCGTCCCACATCAAGCGGCGGTCGGCTTGGTAAACAACATCGATCGCGGCATCTTGGGAGTGTGGGATATTCTAAGAGCATAAATAATTTGCCCTCACTATGGGTTTCAGTCGATATTCTACATAAATTTGCATAGAACTGAGTGCACTGCATCCGTCTAGAACAGTGCCGTAGCTGCTACTGCCACCTTCCGCCAATTAAGTAAGCTGAGATTTGTACACTCGCCGTCCGGTGGTTGCTAGGTAGGTGACGAAAGTAAACAACATTCCAAAGAAGAATTTCAAGACAAGTGTCCAGTTCGGCTTGCAAGATCGAGCAAGATCATCATTTGGTGGCTGAAAATGAAGAATTAAGATAACCAGGGCCCAGAAACAAGTAAGTTTTCTGTTATAGCGAATGGTTAATGAACAATTGTGGGTTCATTGGCGGCGACAGTTCATTGCACATTGCTCACTGCTCAGCCCTTTCAGACCAATCGCGCTTTTTCAATAGTTAATGGTTAAAGCTAATGCCGCTACAATTCCTGAAAAGTTGGAACATGAAGGAAAAGAAAAGAAATTTTCTCTTGGTGTATTTTGAATTTGGCATCGTGTTCATCAGCCTCAATTACTCGCGACATTCCAGTGTTCAGTCGCTTTTTTTCTTCACCATTATCTACAATTAGGCATGTTGAAATGCCATATCATATTGATATGGTGTCTAATCAGTAAAATCATCTAAAAATCCACAAAATTACGTTTAATTATGTAATTGCAAGCAACAAGCCTTCGCGCGTTGAATTAGTAGGCACAAAACAGAATGCAGCATAAGGCATAAGCTATTACAAGATGTACCTACCTATTTGTCTGTGGGCTTGCGTGATATTTTCAGTTTCAAACGTAAACATTAAGGGCATATCAGCATAGCATCTAGATACCTACTGGACTATCCTGAATCTGCCAGTGGATTGCTTATTACTTTCAATTCACTGGCTTTATTTGAATGGCTTATTAAATTAAATTAAATGGCACTGGCTAAAATTCGCTTTAAAAAGTCAACTTTGCACCAGTATAGCAGGGCACAGACCTCTATACTTGCATACAAAGAAGTCTGAGAGCGAGGAGATGCATGGTGTCATAAAAAGTTCATTATTCGCTCGATTTACTTTTTCCGCCCCTGTCGTATCGCCTCTTTCTTGAATCCCTTAGTCCTCTCTCCTATTTCATGCTCTGTCGGCCACTTTGTCTTCGAAAATGATCTCCTCTCAATCCATTCGTTCTTGTCTTTCTGGTACTTACCGACATCTTTATTTCTGTTTCAGGAATTTCTATCCGACTTCGTGGAGGAGTCTTCTGATCACGGTATTCGGCTGTTCTACATGAAGGTTGAAGAATCCCGCTGGGTTCAGCCGACAGAGGGCTCTGATAAATCGCCGATAGATGGCGGATGCTACGCCAAGAATCACTACCTTCGTTGAAATCGTCCTATCAGCAGCGTCTTATCCCGGTGTTGGCGCACTCGGGAAAAGTGAGGCTGTGCAAGCTCAGCATCATTTGTTCCCTTTTTTAACCCTCGCCCGCACATGCCATTTTCCCATCCTAGAACGCACATGGGGGGGGGGGTGGTTGCCACCCCCCGCGCCATTTCGTTCCTGTTGGAGATAGAGCTTAGCGGTAAAGACCAAAAAGATTCTTTGGGAAGAGACAAATCCAATGATACCCAGTTTTACCTTCTCAGGTCAGTCATTGACCTTCCAGGTCAGGTCAAACTAAAAAATGTTGCTGTTTTAGGTCACCGTTGGATATCAAGCGCGCTGCTTGTCATATACCGATGACGACATGGGTGTAACTTTGTATACTTTCGAGGTCCCATGTGGGACCCCAATGCGAACATTTGGGACCCCAATTGTCATTTTGGGACCCCAATAGTGGAGGCCCCCGAGACGCATCAGCTTCTTTGCAAACGGAGGTCCGATATTCATATAAAAGGTTCTCTGTTTAAATAGGAGGCCCCTTGGACAAATCGGAGGCCCTGTTGGACAAATAGGAGGCCCCCTGAACAAGTAGGAGGCCCCCTGAACAAGTAGGAGGCCCCCTGAACAAGTAGGAGGCCCCCGGAAAACAGGAAGTCCCCTGGAGAAATAGGAGGCTCTCTGGACAAGTAGGAGGCCTCCTGGACAAATAGGAGGCCCTAGACAAATAAGAGGCCCCTAGACAAATAGTAAGCCCCATGGACAAGTAGGAGGCCCTCTGTACAAATAGGAGGCCCCCTGCAAAAATAGGAGGCCCCCTGGACAAATAGGAGGTCCTAGACCTAGACAAACAGGAGGCCCCTTTCACAAAAGGAGGCCCCTGGACAAATAGGAGGCCCCATGGACAAGTAGGAGGCCCTCTGTACAAATAGGAGGCCCTTGCAAAAATAGGAGGCCCCCTGGACAAATAGAAGGTCCTAGACCTAGACAAAAAGGAGGCCCCTTTCACAAAAGGAGGCCCCCTGGACAAATAGGAGGCCCCTTTCACAAAAGGAGGCCCCTGGACAATTAAGAGGCCCCCTGAACAAGGAGGCCCCCTGGATAAAGAGGAAGCCCCCTAAAAATAGGAGCCCTCTGGATAAATAGGAGGCCGCTTGGAAAATAAGAGGCTACTTTAACCAATAGGAGGCCCCTTGGACAAATAGGAGGCCCCCTGAACATGTAGGAGGCACGCTGGACAAATAGGAGGCCTCTTGGGCAAAGAGGCCCCCTAGAAAAATAACAGGTCCCTTGGACAAATAGGAGGCCCCCTGGACAAATAGGGGACCTCTTGAACAAATAGGAGGCTCCATGGACAAGTAGGAGCTAGAGGCTCTCTGTACGAATAGGAGGCCCCCTGGACAAATAGAAGGCTCCCTTAACAAAAAGGAGTCCCTTCAAAAAAGGAGGCCCCGGGACAAGTAGGAGACCCTTGGACAAATAGGAGGCCCCTGCACAAATATGAGACTCCTAGTCGAATAAAAGACCCCTGGATAAATAGGAGGCCCCTGGACAAATAGGAGGCCCCTGAACACGTAGGAGGCCCCCTAGATAAAGAGGAGGCCCCCTGGAAAATAGAAGCCCCCTGGATAAATAGGGGACCTTCTGGAGAAACAGGAGGCCTCCTGGACAAATAGGAGGTCCCATAGACGAATAGGACGCCGCTTGGACAAATAGGAGGCGCCGTTAACCAATAGGAGGCCCCCTAGACAAACAGGAGGCCCTCTGTAACAGTAGGAGGCTCTCTGTACGTACAAGAGACCGGCGCTCGACCTGTAGAAGCTTAGCCGTATGTACGCTAGGAGGCTCTCTGTGCAAGTAGTCGAAGTAGGAGGCTCTCTGTACTGTACCTACAATTACAAATAAGAGGCCCCCTGGGTAACTTAGATGCAACACAAATCGGAGGTCACCTATAAAAAAGCGGGACTCTGTTGGAATACCTGATTTAATAAATTATTTTCCTGATATTCAAATTACTTAGGTAATCCTCGTCCGCACATGGGGGGGGGGGGGGCAGTGGTTGCCACACCCCCCACCCCGACCTAGGTAGTTTTTTCTGCTCTGCACTAAACATTTTGATTGCTAGAAGTCGGATATTTCGTATAGCTGCTGCTCTATCCTTTTTTAGCGTCCACTGAAAATTTCAAGTTTCTGTAGTTTTTGGTTTCGGAGATATGACCTTATTCTTCAGGTAATGTCATAACCCAAATGACAAATACCCAATATCTTGCGTTGGCGTTGGGTCTTGTGAGCTTTTGACACCTTGATTTCGGCCTTTTTTGTCAGTCTTACCTCCCACCTATCATGGAACATGTTGTTCAATGATGTAGAGATGCCAGGGTCAGGGTCAAGGTCAACCTAGGTCGTCTAAAAATATTGCGTTTTAGGCAAGCTGAATTTACTTTCGTGAAGTTTCTTTGACTGTATTTTTGGCAAAAGCTTCTCAGTTCATGATCTCATGTAATATGGACACATTCACAGTCGGTGCACACATCAGTATACTCGTACACACAGACACACACAGACATACAAACACATGTCATTGACCTTGAGCTAACTTGACCTGAAATGACCACAGCCAGCAAAAACCTAGTCGGATAGTGTGACAAAGAGGTTCTAGCTGGCTTGGCACCACAATACGGCAGCGTCATCGGTACATGATGAGCAGCGCACGTGATATTCCAACGGGCAACGGTGACCCCAAACAGCAACATTCTTTAGTTTGACCTGACCTGGAAGGTCAATGACTGACCTGATGAGGTAAAATTGGTATCATTGGATTCGTCACTTCCCAAAGAATCTGTTGCTCTTGACCGCAAGGCTTAAAATCTTGTAAGAAAAAATTGTGGTGATGTCGAATAAGATACCTACACAAGCAGCGGGCCAACCCATCATATACCGATGACGCTGCCGTATTAGTGCCAAGCGAGCTAGAACAGCTCTTTGTCACACTATCCGACTAATTTGCTGGCTGTGGTCATTTCACGTCAAGTTAGGTCAAGGTCAATGATATGTGTTTGTATGTCTGTGTATGTACTGATGTGTGCACAGATCGGTTTGTGTGTCCCTATTACACTTGATCATGAAGTGAGAAGCTTTTACTAAACATACAGTCAAAGAAACTTCACGAAAAGTAAATTCAGCTTGCCTAAAGCGCAATAATTTTAGATGACCTAGGTTGACCTTGACCCTGACTCTGACATCTGTACATCGCAGAACAACATGTTCAATGATAGGTGGGAGGTAAGACTGGCAAAAAAAAAGCCGAAATCAGCGTGTCAAAAGCTCACAAGGCCCATAGCCATCGCAAGATATTGGGTATTCGTCATTTAGGACATGACATGACCTGAAGAACAAGGTCATATCTCCAAACCCAAATGCCGCAGAAGCTTGAAATTTTCAATGGACGCTGAGAAAAGATAGAAAAGCAGCTATACAAAGAAAATCAGGTTTCTAGCTTTAAAAATGTTAAGTGTAGAGCAGAAAAACTAACTTGGGGGTGGCGACCCTCCCCCCAGGTGCCGGCGAAGGTTAACCCTCACACTTTCTGGGGTCGGCTTACGGCTAGATTCCTTGCGCAATGCTGTGCCGTTAATTTTTTTTCTATTATAAAGGCATTGTGTTTTATTGTCAAAAGTGAAAAAGCCAGAAATTTTAGTCGATTTCGGATGCCGCGGGGGATATTTACATACAATGTCACCCTGCTGGCCTGGATCCACCAGTAGGGTCAGGTGACCTACCATTTCTTTATCGATATTAAAAAAAAAAAATCATGGCATCAGAGCTGTGACGAAAAATAAGTGGCCTAAATCCGATGAGAAAACTGGATTTGGGGGTACCCCATGTTTGGCTTCTGAGCCTCTGGTCCCCCAATGAAAATTTCTTAGAGGAGGCCCTGGCGTGGCTCGTAAATTACCGCTTCCGCAATTGGAGGCCCCTAATTGCTTGGAGGCCCCCACTAAATGGAGGCCCCCTTGGACGTTTGGGACCCCAATGGTGATGTCAAAGTTTCACCCATGGATGACGATGCCGTTTTCTGGTGCCAAGCCAGCTAGAACCTCTTTGTCACACTACCCGACCAGGTTTTTGCTGCTGAGGTCATCTCAGGTCAAGTTAGGTCAAGGTCAATAATATGTGTTTGTATGTCTCTGTGTGTCTGTGTGTATGCTGATGTGTGCACCGATTGTTTATGTGTCCATATTACATGAAATCATGATCTGAAAAGCTTTTACCAAAAATGTAGTCAAAAAAATTCAAAAAAGTAAATTCAGCTTGCCTAAAACGCAATTATCTTAGATGACCTAGGTTGACCTTGACCCTGACCTTGACCTCTGTACATCGTCGAACAACATGTTTCATGATAGGTGGGAGGTAGGATTGGCATAAAAGGCCGATATCTGGTGTGTTGATACCCAGTTTTTTTTATTTTTACTTAAAAAAAACTACGATTTACTTTTTCGTAAATCGTAGCTTTTATGCAACAGAAACCCCCTTTTAACACCTTTTAAAAAGGTGTTAAAAGCTCACAAGGCCCATAGCCAACGCAAGATGTTGAGAATTGGCCATTTGGGTCATGACATGACCTGAAAAACAAGGTCATATCTCCGAAACCAAAAACCACAGAAACTTGAAATTTTTAGTGGACATCAAGAAAGAATAGAGGAGCAGCTATACGAAAAATCAGCCTTCTAGCTCTAAAAATGTTGAGTGCAGAGCAGAAAGACTACCTGGGGGGGGTGGCAACCCCCCCCCCCATGTGCGGGCGAGGGTTAAAGAAGCGCTCTGCGTGTTACGATTACAGTGACATGTCAAGTTTACGTGGGTCTCTAGCTCAACTTGAATCGCGGCCGTATTGGTGCATAGACGTTCTCTGAATACGTATTGTACATACGTACTAGAATCTGAGGCGAGTGTGTTTGTATGTTCACTAAAATCGTGAACGGAATGTGGGAACCACAAATAAACATCGACACGGCTGATATGTTTGATGACTAATGCGTCTGCAGTTCCTCAAACGAGCTACGAGCGTGCTTTAGCATCAGTCACCACCGTTTAGTACGATTGTCAGGTACGACCATGCTTATGTCATGCTATTGCATTGGTTGAGAAATGAGAGGTGCGGTTGCAGTCTTTCTATAAATTTTTCGAGGATAAGAAAGCATCAGTGTGTAAAGGAGTTACCTTCATATGCATTCATAGCCGTATAAGGACTCAAAAAGTTGGAATTCGGCGTCAAACAGCTGCAATAGCCGACTTTCGGCTAAAATCTAAGAAGCCCACCCCCTCCGTAGAATATTTTACGATTTTTACACATTTGGCGCATCTGCGACATTTTCTGCGCGCTTCGGCGAACTACTTTTTCGTAAATCGTAGCTTTTATGCAACAGAAACCCCCAAAAGTTACGTCACGTGCTGGAGTAAATTCCTTGCTCTCCGTACTATTTTTAAGACCTTTGTGAAACAGAATGGCGTAGAATATGTACGATTCTAAGACAATTCGTAAAATATCTGGTGCCGTAAGTTTTATGCAATAGCGCTTAGGTCCCAACATTGATAGCGAAGGTATCCTGGTAGTCGGCAATCGCATTTCGAAGTGGTTGAGGGACAATTGGAATCGGCACACTGCACAGTTTCATACTTTTGCCAGTCAAGCACCCCCTAACCGACTTAATCGTTCAAAAGTTACATAATAGGGATCATGGAGGCGTCGAGTCCACTCTAGCTCGTCTACAGACCAAATTCTGGGTGCCTGGTACCAGAAGGGTGATAAAACGGATCAAACGACAATGCGTGACATGCAGAAAATTGCTCAAACAGACCCACAGCCAAATAATGGGTCCAGTCATACCCGAAAGAATTCAGCCCTCCCCGGCATTTTATAACACAGCATTGGATCTATTCGGACCGTTCTTCATCAAAGACACCGTGAAACGCAGAACGAAAGACAAAGCCTACGGCGTATTGTTCACCTGTTTATCGACCAGAACCACGTACATAGACCTCGCCGAGGGATATATTACCGAAGATTTTTTGCAAACTTTTCGCCGCTTCGTTACACTGCCAGGCTACCTACCCGGCCACAATTTATTCCGATGCGGGGTCACAGTTAGCAGCCGCTAAAAAGGAACTCGAGATATGATCCGTCGAACTGGATGAATTGTCGAGCATAGGCTCCGCGCAAGGTTTACGATGGAATTTCACAAAATCGTCAGACGCTCCGGGGCAAAATGGTTGTAGCGAGGCGCTAATACGTCTAGTGAAACGCACTTTGAACATCGTCATAGCAGAAAACATTCTCACTTTTGGCGAACTACAAACAGTTCTTTTCGAAGTTGCCAACCTATTAAAGGGACCCTCTCACCTTCAAAAAAGTTTATGAATTGGCATGAAAGTGATGTCGCTCGGTTCAGAAAGAGCGAAAACGAATATCTACCATATTTCACCGAAAAATATTCACCGGCTTTCAAGATATTAGACTTTTACTTTTGTTTACTTTTTGGGATCACCGCTGTTCCTAGCGACTTTATTTGGAAGCAATAGTTTGGCAGCTGAAAGTGCGGCACTTGTTGCGCACAAAGCAGCATATACCACCGCGTGCTACAAAACGTTTTAGTCAAACATTTAAAAATCGTTAGATATCTGCGCTGACGTCACAAATTCAGAGGGGTATTCCTATGCATTAGCCCCTCTGAATCAAAATGCTGCAATTTTGAAATTCAATATTTCCGATTTAAGGCATTTCTCGATGTTGTGAGTGCAGAAACCGGTAATTGTGAGCCAGGGACCCCATTTTGGCTATTTTAACTCAAATCTAATGTTAAGGTGGGAGGGTCCCTTTAACCCGCGCCCTGCTGGGGGTCCTGGATTTCCACGCCCTGCTGGGGGGGGGGGTGTTTGAACACCCCCCCTTCTAACTCGGCTCCTGGGCCACGTAGCGATACGCGGAAGGCGGCGTTCGAAAGAGCGTCAAAAATAATGACGAAATCACTTCAGTCATTTTTTTGGTCAGGTCAAAGGTCAGGTCACCAGAGGTCATTGAAGGCAAAATTTCGCCGATTTCCAGGTCGAATGTCGACAATTTCCAAGAAGCCAACGCATAACTCGGGAACCAATAGAGCTACAGCGCCGCGGAAAAGCGCATTCGATAGCCATATTAACGCCCTTTCTGAGTAATATTCTCAGATTTGACCTAACGTCAACGGTTTTGACTGCAGGGGGCAAAAACTGAAAAAAATAGCCGATTTTTTTTGGAAACAGTTTTTCTGCAATAACTTTTGACCCAAGCCTTGTACGAGCTTACTTTTACCGGCATCGTGTTCCTCTCGTCAAGACGCATCGAATGAACTATAACTTGACCTTGAAAGGTCAACTTGAAAATTTGACCTCAGGTCAAGGTCATGACCTGACCGGAAAGGGTCATGTTGCATATCAGTCGATCCGTATCGTCGAGCTGAACACATCTAAGGCGTTTTCATCGCTCTAGCATGCCTCTATCAAAAGTTATTTGCGAAAAACTGTTAGATACCATTCGTGACCTAACATGACCTCAGGGCATAAACAGGGGTCACGGACACCATTTTCATGTTCAGTGTGTCTAAACCACTTGTAATTCAGTGTTTGGGAGTGTTTGTAATGTCTTTCGTCCAAAAGGGGCGCATTTCAATTTTCTCCCATTGACTTATAATGGGGAGGTCGCAAAATTGACCTGACCTTAGGTCATCGATATCAAAATTCTGAGATATACATTTTGTACAGTATATCTAAAAAGTATGTCCCCTGGTTTGGCTCTCCCACAGGAGGCGAATCGGTAACTTGGCTGAATCCCAGTTGCGGTACCCGGCCGCCAGGGTCGCTGCCGCGCGAGCGGCCTTGACCGCTCGCATGTCATTGGCAGTTCGGTCCCTCCCCATCTATACCGAGGTGGGGAGAGGAGAGGAGGGGAAGAGAGGGGAGGGAGCGGCATCCGCTCGGCACTGGGCGATACCTGGCTGACCCCGCGCTCCCTCGCTGACCTTTGTCCTGCCCTCAGGCGAAGCCCGACTTCCTGGCCTGTAGCGGCCGAGCGGAAAACCGAGCTCGCGGGGCGCGACTCCATTGGCCCAATCTTATAAATGGAATGCTGTCGTATTCACGGCATTAGATAATATTAATAGTGATACCAGCAGTGGATGTGGTAAAATACAGTCCAAAATAAACGAAAGCACACGATTCGTGCATAATGCGCCCTCCCATTCAAATAAGCCCGCCCACTTCGATAGATGGTGTATTTTCTTAGGGCGTAAAAGATGCAAAACTCTACCGATTTTTTTTTTTTTAGCTCGGCCACTGGGACCGACAATATACAATTGACTGAAATGCATGAAAACCATTTTGCATTTAGGTAATAGCCGTTTTCTGCACCCAAACTTTAGCCAATGACGCCCTGTCCATTCTAAAGCGTTTATAAGATTGGTCCCAGCACCCGATTTTATATGAGGAAGTCGTTTAAAAAGCATCTTATTTCTAACGAATTTATTATTATGGCCACTTTTACAGGACGTCTATAGAGCTTTGACTTTTACATTTCTTGCTCGTTCAGGAGAAACGTTTTAACCCTCACCGGACCTTCAGGTTTTCTGAATACCGAGGGGACGTTGGGGGTTGGAAGTGAGGAAACAACCCCCTTCGCCGATTCGCCCCTAATTGAGCTAGAGCCTCACGAAAGAAACGATCGTGTGCGTCGTTACGAAATGCAGCGATTGGTCTCCGATTTAAGGACCAGGGTCAGCCGATGACTTCGGAGGTCAGGTCAAGTGGCCCAAGGCACAGGTTCGGTTTTTGGTAAATAACTTCGCTAAAAATGATCGCAGATCCGCGATTTTAGCAGCATCGTGTTTGTCTAGCTCAGGCGTGTCGAATGGTATACTTTTTCTTCGGGTGAGAAAGTAATCTTGGGTGAGTTCAACTTAACCCTCGCCCGTATAGAGGGGGGGGGGTCGAACGGACCCCCTCCCTCGTTTTTTTGCGAATAACTCGCGTAAAAAACGGCCGATCGCGACGAAACTTTCAGTACCCTCGCGTTAATCAATTTTACACCCACCCTGAAATTGTCATGACCCTGACCTTAATGACCTTTGACCTGCGACCTACTTTTCGAGACCATGTTTGGCCGGAATCGCGATTCGGCGTATGTCGGCTCGCATTAGCGGCGCGTTTGCAGTCTTTTCGTGGCTTTAAGCGTTCAAACATGGGATATGATGTTGCTTCCATGCATTAGGGTGGGTGTCAAGGTCACCGGAAAGTCAGGTCAGGTCATTGACCTTTGATGACCTCGGTTCACTTTTTCGAGTTTTACATGTTTCTAGGCCAGTTTTAGGGGCTGTATTCGAATTTAGCAGCCATATGAACATTTACGAAGTAGTTTTGGTGCCCTCGTAACATGTTGCGAAGCTGTCAGAGGCGGTTGCCACCTACTACGAATACCCTTACTGGTTGACCAGACCTGACCTGACCCGACCTGGCCTAAATGCATGAAGACATCATCTGGGGATCAAAACTAACATGATATTCGTGATCAGTACCCCGAAAACCCCATAGCAGCCACGCTTTACGACTTTCTAACAGGTCCCGATTTTCCCGACTTTTGGGTCATTGACCTGACCTGGAAAGTCAACCGATGACCTAGGACCTTAAAATTGGGTATCATCGACTTCCTCTCGTCACGGCCAACACGCTCGTTTTTCCGCGAAGCTCTAGCTCGATCAGGGGCGAAACGGCAAGGGGGGTCCAAAGGACCCCCCCCCCTTATACGTTTGCGGCTGGAAAAACACCAATACGGGCGAGAGTTAAGGTGTTAACCTCGGGTCAAGGTCAGGTCACAGCCCGTCAGGTCACGAAGCTGGTCAAAGGAGGTCATATTGCATATCAATCGATTCGGCAGGTCTTTTCATGTCCATTAGTGGCTTTATCGACTCGGTAGCTTTAGTTGATCGGGAGTTATTGACGAAAAACTGATAGCCTTAGTTACGTGATCAATGACGTCACGCAAGATCAACAAAGCAAAATTGAAGCATCAGACCTTGCAAGGAGCGCATGAAATCACGATTCCGTGCGCTTGAGAATTTGAGATAGTTGTATATCATTTCCGGACCAAACTAGCAATTTCCATATTCCCCTGACTTTTAATGGTGAGAGACTGACCTGATCTCAGGCGACCCTTCAGAAAATCCGAGATATACATTTATACAAGCTGTGAGACCTCTCGATCATACTATAAGATCCTGTAAGTTTCATCTCCCTATGAAAGCTCTGCACTGAGGGTGTTGCGAAGTTGGAACATTTTAGGACTGTGCACACAGTCCTTAAATGTTGAGGGCAGTTTAGGATAGTTTCACACAGTTCATTTTAGGACTGCTCATTTATGACGTCATAGATCAGTGACCTGACTTGACTTAAAAATGCGGTTGGCGTAAAAAAATCCGACTTATCAAATCCCGACTAAAAAAAAAACGACTTATAATCCGGTTAATCAAATCCCGATCATGTTTTTACATGGCCATTAATGTTCTAGCCTTACAGGTGATTGTTTGAACGCGGAAGATGCTGAATCTTGGTTAACCCCATACTTATCGTATGATAAAGAACGTCAGTGTTAGAAAGTTAATTAACAATTTTATTTAGGATAGTTTAATTCAAGTGGGTATAATCCGACTTGACAATTTACTAGGAGGGTTTTGCAGCGCTATTAGTTCGGCATTTAATTATAAATCATTGCTAATTTCGATCCGGATATCGTTATTCAATGCTGGCCTTTGCGTCCTCAGAAAGTTGTTTATAGTCATGAAGGCTTGCATTGACCCATACTTTCCATTTTTCAGCACTATTATTCGCCGTAGTTGACCAGGTGTTTTTCTTCAGCTCTCCCCTGAATCCTTTGGCTTAGACCTGGCGTATCACCCGTGCATCGCAAGACACACAAGTTCATGATCCCCACGAACCCACATCAGCGTCCGTTCGCTTGGTGTGTGACCCCTTGACCTTTGGCCGCGACAACTGCCTGCTTGCTGGAGTACCCCTCCCTACACGCGCTGCCCCGCCCGCTCCCCTCCCTCCCCCCCCCCCCGGGGTCGTGTCACGAAGGTTCGGGCTTACGCTACTACCGGCCGCTGCGCAGCTGTCACCTAGCGCTTGGGAATGTGTGGTCTGGTGCGGATTCAGCCAACTACCGGCTCGCGACACCAGCGCCACGTAGTGGCGACGGTACATTCTTTTTAGACACACTGTACATGCTATTGCTCTTAGCAATCACTGAAAGTTTCAAAGCGATCAGTCACTCGGTGTAGCTATGACAGACATTGAAACTTTTTATGAGGTGAGGTCACTTCAAGTGACCTGGTGACCTGACCTTGAATGACCTTGGTCTGAAATTTTCACAACATGTGTAAAATTGATGTATGATAAGGTGTACAAAAAACGGTGGCGCTCCGCGCCGCCGTTTTTGAGATATTAGCGAAAAACCACAAGGGTGGGGGGGTGTGTTCAAACACCCCCCCCCCCAGCAGGGCGCGGGTTAAAGGGACAGTACCACCATTTTGATGAAATTTGACATTGCATAGGCCCCACCTTTCTGGTCCGGGAACTGAAGACCGATCCTCGAAGCTCCACACCGTTATCCCGCTATCGCCGCTCAAAGTACGAAAGGTGTACTACACTTTGAATCGTGCTTCACTGTTTAAATGTTTGCGCCGTTTTGAATTGACCGCCAGTAATAAAACTTTTACCCTGGTCATTTCATAAAATTTTATAAAGCCAAAACGTTTTTCGCACTTATTCATCACCGTTAAATTCATTAAATAGTCGTAGGCAATTTCCGCTGTTTCCTTCGGATTCTAGCGGCTCAACAAAGGAATTCCTCCAGCCTGAATCACAATCTCCCTCCAATGTATGACGTATATGTATGACGTCATCTGATCTGCTAAAAGTACTTCACATTTGCTTCAAGTACGAGAATATTGTCACGTGATATCTTCCGGGCAATACCTAATCGGCCCCCGCCGAAGTTAGTTGGTAGCACTGCTGCTCCACGGCGTACATTTCCTACCAGCCCATAGGGTTTACATGTTAAATGGCCTGTTTTCGGCGAGCGATATCTCGGTCAACCTTTGAAGGAATCAGTGGTTCTTAGTCTCAAATGATAGATCGATGAATTTTCTTGAGACAATTCCTCTACCATTTTTCACGAAACCCAGCCGATCTTCTACGGCGTACAGGGTAAAGATTTCTCTGCACGCCAGCACCCGCGATCCGCCTCTCCGATCGTCGGTTCGCGGTCCTCGGTAGCGCAGTCGGTAGCGTATCGGGCTACATATCAGAGGGTCGTGAGTTCGAATCCTGGTAACGCCGCGTGATTTTGGCTAGAATTAAATGATGTAGATTCTTGAATGTTTGCATAATCAATTATTTAATTATCCATTTGAGTAGGATTTGGTTTTTTTTGAATTGCTCAGTTTTTGCAGCGAGCTTTTTCTGTTAGGGCTTGCGAGATATCTGCGTACAGACATATCTCTTCAGCATTAGACGTTGACCAGGAATGCGGCTGAATTCACGTGCGATTGTGAGTGAGGTACCCTCGGTTTGAAGATTCGGCTGTAGAATATGTAGTTTTAAATACGTAGTTTGACGTAAATCTCGGAAAAGTGAGATACGGCCAGAAATGAGTGTGGGTACCTCCGTCCTGAAGATTCTGATTGGCGCCGATTGAAATAATTCGCCGTGCATATCTCGGCTTATTGACGACCGATTGACACGGGACAAACACCGATCGATACCAAATGGCTCTGGGGGGGGGGGGGGATAGAGTGGCAAGTTTTCCTACCCGACGGACCCGGAATTATCCCGAGGGGGTAGGGGTGGGAGTAGAGTCGGGGGAACGGGGGGGCGAGTACAAGTACCAAGTACTTTCGCAAGTACCAAGCAAGTACCAAGTACTTTTACAAGTACCAAGCAAGTACCAAGTACTTATGCAAATACCAAGCAAGTACCAAGTACTTTGGCAAATACCGAGTACTTATGAAAATACCAAGCAAGTACCAAGTACTTTGGCAAGTACCGAGTACTTTGGCAAGTACCAAGCAAGTACCAAGTACTTTTGCAAGTTCAGCAAGTTTTTCGCCAATATCGAAGCTTCTAGACGTCCAATCGTCACCGGAAAAACACCAATCGATCCCAAATTTTCTGCCGAATCTTTTTTATGGCCAAAGCGACGCGGAGCGAGCCAAGATATCTTGTTTAGTTATTCATTTGAGTAGGATTGCGGCTTTTTTGAAACGCTGAGTTTTTGCAGCGAGCTTTTTCTCTTAGGGCTTGCGAGATAGCTGCGTGCACACATATCTCTTCAGCATTGCGCGCCTCACAGGAATGCGGCTGATTCACGTGACAAACTCGGTGGCGGTCCCTCCGTTGCGGAGATTCGCCGCCGACCGCCCGACGACGGGAAAAACTGCCGAGTCTGCCGGCAGCTGCTGCCACCTGGACCGCAGTTGGGGCGGCCGGACCGGTGGCTGCTGCCACCTAGCGGTACAACCGCAGTCTGGCGCATACAAGACCGCAGCGTACACTTATCAAAGCATACATGGAAGTCGTAACATACAACGTTCAAAACATACAAAACAGACCAGGTAGTCGAAACATACAAAAGTGCAGTACCAAGTACATTTGCGAATACCAAGCACTTTCGCAAGTACCAAGCAAGTACCAAGTACTTTTACAAGTACCAAGCAAGTACCAAGTACTTATGCAAATACCAAGCAAGTACCAAGTACTTTGGCAAATACCGAGTACTTATGCAAATACCAAGCAAGTACCAAGTACTTTGGCAAGTACCGAGTACTTTGGCAAGTACCAAGCAAGTACCAAGTACTTTTGCAAGTTCAAGTTTTTCGCCAATATCGAAGCTTCTAGACGTCCGATCGTCACCGGAAAAACACCATTCGATCCCAAATTTTCTCCCGAATCTTTTTATGGCCAAAGCGACGCGGAGCGAGCCAAGATATCTTGTTTAATTATCCATTTGAGTAGGATTTCGGGTTTTTTGAAACGCTCAGTTTTTGCAGCGAGCTTTTTCTCTTAGGGCTTGCGAGATATCTGCGTGCACACATATCTCTTCAGCATTGCGCGTGACATGGAATGCGGCTGAATTCACGTGCGATTGTGAGTGAGGTACCCCCAGTTGGAAGATTCGGCTGTAGAATATGTAGTTTTGAATACGTAGTTTGACGTAGATCTCGGAAAAGTGAGATACGGCCAGGAATGAGTGTGGGTACCTCCGTCCTGAAGATTCTGGTCGGCGCCGATTGAAATAATTCGCCGTGCATATCTCGGCTTATTGACGACCGATTGACACGGGACAAACACCGATCGATACCAAATGGCTCTGGGGGGGGGGGGGGGGGGATAGAGTGGCAAGTTTTCCTACCCGACGAACCCGGAATTATCCCGAGGGGTAGGGGTGGGAGTAGAGTAGGGGAACGGGGGGGGGGGGCGAGTGCAAGTACCAAGCAAGTACCAAGTACTTTCGCAAGTACCAAGCAAGTACCAAGTACTTTTACAAGTACCAAGTACTTATGCAAATACCAAGCAAGTACCAAGTACTTTGGCAAATACCGAGTACTTATGCAAATACCAAGCAAGTACCAAGTACTTTGGCAAGTACCGAGTACTTTGGCAAGTACCAAGCAAGTACCAAGTACTTTTGCAAGTTCAGCAAGTTTTTCGCCAATATCGAAGCTTCTAGACGTCCGATCGTCACCGGAAAAACACCATTCGATCCCAAATTTTCTCCTTAATCATTTTATGGCCAACGCGACGCGGAGCGAGCCAAGATATCTTGTTTAATTATTCATTTGAGTAGGATTTCGGGTTTTTTGAAACGCTCAGTTTTTGCAGCGAGCTTTTTCTCTTAGGGCTTGCGAGATATCTGCGTGCACACATATCTCTTCAACATTGCGCGCCTCACAGGAATGCGGCTGATTCACGTGCGATTGTGAGTGAGGTACCCTTAGTTTGAAGATTCGGCTGTAGAATATGTAGTTTTAAATACGTAGTTTGACGTAAATCTCGGAAAAGTGAGATACGGCCAGGAATGAGTGTGGGTACCTCCGTCCTGAAGATTCTGATCGGCGCCGATTGAAATAATTCGCCGTGCATTTCTCGGCTTATTGACGACCGATTGACACGGGACAAACACCGATCGATACCAAATGGCTCTGGGGGGGGGGGGATAGAATGGCAAGTTTTCCTACCCGACGAACCCGGAATTATCCCGAGGGGGTAGGGGTGGGAGTAGAGACGGGGGAACGGGGGGGCGAGTACAAGTACCAAGCAAGTACCAAGTACTTTCGCAAGTACCAAGCAAGTACCAAGTACTTTTACAAGTACCAAGCAAGTACCAAGTACTTATGCAAATACCAAGCAAGTACCAAGTACTTTGGCAAATACCGAGTACTTATGCAAATACCAAGCAAGTACCAAGTACTTTGGCAAGTACCGAGTACTTTGGCAAGTACCAAGCAAGTACCAAGTACTTTTGCAAGTTCAGCAAGTTTTTCGCCAATATCAAAGCTTCTAGACGTCCGATCGTCACCGGAAAAACACCATTCCATCCCAAATTTTCTCCCGAATCTTTTTATGGCCAAAGCGACGCGGAGCGAGCCAAGATTAATAGCTAATTGAATGTATCTGCCCACTAATTGGCCCTTAAAACCTGTTATTTAAGAAATTTAAGAAATGATTGTCACGTGCGCGTCACGACTGCCAACCATAAGCGCTACCATATTCTAGATTGAACTAACTTTTTGCTAGTCCCGACCACATATAGAAGGCTTTCTAGTAGTTATACTAGAAATTCCTACCAAAGTTCGTCCTACCCTTCACTCAATATACCCTGATACCTAATGCTGCCTTTCCCTAACGACAACTCAATCAGAAGAGCGGCCGCGTAAGCGTAGCGTCAATAATGTATTATCTGCGCCAGTTCTGTAGTAATTTCGCAGGCTTCCAAAGTGGCGGCCATGCTTGTAGTGGTGGTTCGCTCATGAAAATGACTCGCTCATGAAAAAATATTTTTCACAGAGTTCGGTCCCCAAACTATGTTTTTCTGATTCAGAAAAATAAGAAATGCTAGTAAGAAAATCAGCTCCATACATTGATTTTTTTCGATGATACTGTCCCTTTAACCCTATTAGTGGCAGGCTCCTGGCTACCCCCTATTAGTGGCAGGGGGGGGGGGGCTGTTTACGACCCCCCCTTGATATCTCGAGATCTAACGGGCCGATTTTCAAAATTCAAACGGCATTCGATTTCGCTCAACGTGATCTACATTTCTAAAAAATAAAAATTTAAAAAATGTCAATAGGGGGGTAGAGGGGGGTAAAAACAGGCAAATTGCAGATACATTTTAGACTGTTTATCACGTCCAGGTTTCTGAACCAATCTTAACGCAACTTTTGCCGATCGATAGAGAATGAACCAGGAATTCACATGGATCCTAAAAATATGCATTTTCAAAAAATCATAGGCGGATACAGATCATTGAGATTGGGGGTACACAAAAAGTATAGTAAATAAGGTTTTTGTTGGTACTGTTTCTAAAAAGGGTGGTAATGGTCTTGTTATGTTACAATTTTCTTATGAGAGAACGACTACAATTGTATTGGTCATGCATAGGCGGTGTCAGGGCACCTATGTTGGGAGGTAAAACATAACCCCCCTTTTTGGACGCCTGGATCCGCCTATTATAGCAAAAACGTGTCAAAAGAGGATGCACAATAACTGTATATGTTATCACATGATACCTTTCATTCACTGTTCGTAAAACTGGTGCAGCATCGTGATCTACGCCCAAATAACTCGCTTCACGAATAGTACCCCCCAATCCCCAGTGCTCTGGAGCCGCCCCTGGTAAAGTTATGAACTTGAAATTTTCAGGGAATGTGCCCAATTTAGTTTTAGGAAAAGTCAGAAAATTTCAGCATCGTAGCTTCAGCGGTTTCGGAGATATTCCCGAAAAACCTGAGGGGTGGATAAAAACAACCCCCCCCCCTGCCACTAATAGGGTTAAACGAACGACCGATCGGCAGAAAACCCGGGGCTGATCCCACGGCGGGCGTCTATCTATCACCCAATGACCTCCTTCGGACGAACAGAAATCGCGCCACCACAGGGACAGTGGGCTGATACTTCTAGGCTGGCCGACAGATTTTTATTTCTTCAACGAATCGTTACGTCCTTTTGGAAAAGGTGGTACCGGGATAATTTTGCATTGTTGTTGATACGACAGAAATGGCATAACAAGAACTGCGACCTTCGACCAGGAGATATTGTCCTTGTACAGGAAAACAAGCCACTACGGGGTACATGGAAATTAAAGGGACCCTCCCACCTTCAAAAAAGTTAATGAATTGGCATGAAAGTGATGTCCCTTGGATCAGAAAGAGCGAAAACGAATATCTACCAAATTTCACCGAAAAATATTCACTGGTTTTCAAGATATTAGGCTTTTACTTTTGTTTACTTTTTGGGATCTCCCCTGTTACTAGCGACTTTATTTGGAAGCAATAATTTGGCAGCCTTTAAGTGCGGCAGACGTTGCGCGCAAAGCAGCGTATACCACCACGTGTTAACGATGGTTCGGCCAACCCGATATCATCATAAAACGGTCAGTCCATCGGCTCGTCCTCCTCATCGAAGCTGACTCAAGATAGGGGCTGGGAGTGTATCGCCAGAAACAAGGCCCTAAAACATAAGGTTGGACGAAGTTTCCTACCAACGAGGTACTAGAATTTGTCGTGATATTTCGTCCTTGCAGTTGTTTCTTTACAAATATAGAGCAAACAAGCATGTTTTCTAATAGTATGAAAATTTGAAAGGAAATAATAAGTCACTTTACATTTGATTCACAAAAAGTCATTTCGAAATCAAATTCAGTGTAGTTTTGACCAAACTCTAGTCGACTTATCCAGTATCTACTTAATTTTCCAGATGCGTGGTTCAGACAAACACATTGCTATGGGCGGTTGCTAAGGACGCTATCTCGTATTTGCAGATAGTTTTGTTGTTATGAAATAGGGTAAAACAAGCTCTTTGGATATTTTCCTGTATTTCGGGGCTCATCTAATTTATCTAGCTTTGGCATAATATTTTTACTTTATCATATCATGGTTCCAGACACAGGTGGTTAATTTCAGCGCGTAAAGAAATAAGAATAAAGACTTATTATGTTATACAGAATGCAAGTCGCCAGTCCCTGGCGGTAAAGTGAATGATACACAGAGATATCTGTTGTTATCCCGGTAGAAGCATCCTTGCACGGTATATAGAGTACTAGGTAAAACCGGTTCGAAATTACAACACTAAGGTATTTTGACCACTATTTTCAGCTGACCCTTTAAGTCTAAAAAAGAGAACTAAGCAACAAATTTCAATGAGTTTTATTATTTGTATATATATTTTTGATTTATGATCAGAGACCACGCCATGTATGAATCTGTGAAGCATTAACGAAAATAAATTGTTGGGTATCTCCGCCATTTCAAAAATTATATATCTTAAGTTGCAAGGATTGTTCATGGACAAAATTAATTTTTCACAATCAAAATTAAAAATTGAAGGACAAAAAGTAATATCAAAGGCCAACTCCCTTTTGTTGAATTTCGAAATTACCATGGTTCTGAGCTGTTCAGCCTACCGGACCTGCCAATGCTCTACCATGAATTGTCGAGTAACTTCAGTGATTGGGGCTTACAACATGGTCAAAAAATATCAAAATTGAATTATCTATCAGATTCTGTGCCTTTTGTTGCCTTTTAAAGGTTGGAAACTGTGTTTAGTTGATGTTCAATACATAACCACCATTGCTGTCCATGGTCACCCTGTTCCACTATATGTAATGATTCTCAAAAACTAGATCGATGTGGGGTCTAAATATTTCACTAAAATTAACAAAATCGCTTACATTATAACATATTAAAATGTCAAAACGTAAGAAACGCGGGAACTTTAAAATATTTACGTCTAATTATAAAACTTCGAATTTTGAATACAAAACAGTTCTGGACGAAAACATAGCTAGATGGCGAACTAGTCATTATTGGGCTCACAAAGACTCTTTATTGAAATAAAAATTCAATTTTCTTCCAAAATATGTATGATTTATTGCAGTTTAAGAATTAAAAGATGCATTATTTTGGTCTGGTATGCGTTGGCTTCCTTGCCGCCCAAGGTCACACGGTGAGAGTTAATGGCATATTAATAGAAAACAAGACCGATGTGGGGTCTATTTAAAGCATGATAGTAAACAAAATTGAATTTTGTATCTATTGGTATAGGTTTTTAAACAACATATACGCGGGAACTTTACGAAACGTGGTATTGAAAACTGCCGACCATAATTATCACCCGCAGTTGCGCGCAGTTTTCTGTACTGCTATCGCTAGCAAACGCTAGCTTTTGTATTTGATTGGTTTAACGGCGTTTCTTTTACTGATTGAGAACACTTTTAAGTTTCAAGCTATTCAGCATGGCTTTGGATTCAATTCAAGGCGCTCAAGGCTATAAACATTTTCAAATTTAATGAATTTTCTTGTTGGATTTGTTTTTGATAGGCCACGGAACAGGAAACGGATTTTGAAATGTATTTTTATTGTGAGTTTATCTGTGCCGGGTGGGGTGGATTTGTGTCAAGTTTCTTTTCTGTGGTTAGCTGAGATACAAATCAAAATAGTTTTTATATTGATTTGCCATCGGGATTATTAGGTAGGTACCTCTCCTACGAAGTATGTAGTCTACCTGAAGTCAAGTCTATATAAACCCCTCACCCAGATTTGTTTTGGTCCTCTGCTCTCTTCTTTCCATGATCCTGATCCTCTCTTTCTCTTCTGCGTCTCAATCTCCTGCTTCAGGTTGAGACCCTGCTGTGGTTGGCCATTTCGAGTTGTGCTTTTGGAGCTTGCAGCAATGCGTGTTGCAAGTAACTCACCAGAAAAGATGATGCTCTGAGAATTAATAAGCAAAAGCCCACAAAGTCCTGTAATTGACAAGTTACATGGATAAGTTTGAGTTGTTATATCATTAAAGTCTTGCAATGTGTGTAGCGATCATGAAATACATGCCCTCTGCGGGCTTTGTCCACCTCTCCCAAACATCCACCCTGCTAAGGGTTGGACAGACAACTATCCGATGGGGGAAGCCTGGAGGTTCCCCCAGGGTCCAATCTTATAAAATGTCTTACTATTCTATTCACGACATTTGGTAACATTTATGGTGATGTCAGTGCTGTCAGTGCTGAGTCTGGGTGAGTCTGGGAGTCTTGACAACTCACCTCAACCTGGGTGTCTGCCCAGACCAATGTTTCCTCATCAAGTCTCCAGGTCTCCACTGCTCTCCTCGCCTGTTTCAGCTGTCTACCCCTGCACGCCTTATTCCTGACTCCCTCTCTCATTCGCTTTACCCAGGTTTTGCCAATGTTCTGAGTGTGCAGTTGCTACTTTTCGGTGCGCACACACCCCAGACTCTCCATCCAATTAACGCCTGAACAGTTGCTGAAAGTGCCTCCCACCAGACTTGCTGAATGGCTACTACTTGCATATGCTATCTGGACTGAAGCTTCCCCAACTAGCTGCCATGGCTCTCGACAGCTGGGCTTAATAGGTCACAGGTCAAAGTTAATTTGGGTCAGGTTCATAAAATGTCAAGGACATGTGTAAAATTGATCAACTGGAGGGTACTGAAAGTTTCGTCGCAATCGGCGTCTTTTTATGCGAGTTATGAGTTATCCGCGAAAAACCGAGGAGGGGTCCGTTCGACCCCCCCCCCCATACGGGCGAGGGTTAGGCCACATTCGGAAAGTCAAGCTACATCTAGCTAGGCACATCAGCCTATCACGGGCGTTTGACTAGTAAAATATAGACATTTGCAGCCTTTTTTTGACGTTGAATAAGCTGATTTAGTTATAGGTCGTCAATCGTCATTATGTGCCTGCCGCCGCTTTTGTCGTCTTCATTGTGTGCTTTGTGGTTTTTTAGTTTTGATCATATCATCCTCCATCAGGCTTGTTTCTGGCGGTGGTTCTGGAGACAGCGTGTCGATCCAGCTGTTGAACGTCATCCGGAGGTGGCAGAGTGTGATGGTCAGCCACGCGGCGCGCGTATCGACATTGACCAGAAACTATCACATCCAGTGTTGCCGTTGGGAATTTTCGATACGTACCAGATTCTGAGTGAAAATGTACCAAAACGGACCTATTTCGTACCATATGGGGTATGCCAATGTACCAAGTTATGTACCATTGTATAAAATACACCAAAACGTCATAGATGAGCAAGATTCTACATCAATTCCGGTCAATTCCTGTGTTTGGTGCTCATATTTGGATATATGTGACATCTGCTGTCCGTATCCACTTCATAATATGATTTGCTTTAACCGCATTGATGTTACGTAAATCAGGCTAACAATAATTGTTACTTCTCATACCTACTATATATATTGCTAAGGAAGATAGTTATAGTTCGTTTTTTTTTTCAACACCGGTTTGATTCCAAGTTCATTATCGAAGCTTTCACGTTAGTTTTGGCAACCTCAGCGTCTGGCCAATTATAATTTATTACCGGTAAAATATTCAATTTCAAATTATGCTCGTCAAATACATGCAAATTGTATCTTCAAAAATTATCACATTATGATGACGTCACTGGTGGCAGCTGGCAGCTAATATTCCTACGGTGGCTTAATGTGTCGACGAATTAATGAAAATTTCAGTTTCATTGTTACCGAGGTCAGAACGGAGTAAACAATTCTGTCCATGGTAGTAAATAGTAATAGGTACTGGTTATACGTAGTAAAGGAATCTTGAGTTATACGAGGGGGTATCGAAAAGTTCTGATCATCACATAGAAGATATAGACCTATTTTGATGATTTTTTGTTGGTATTATATTTGGTTCTCAAGAACAATGTTCCCGTAAGGAAAATCCTGAGAAGTGGTTTTATCGTATGTAGGAGAGACTTAGAAGTAAAAAAGATGAGTATTGGGCCCATTGAGGACCGAACCGTCATTCAACTATAGCATATGAAACGGTATCACACTGATATAATACATCAAACACGCGAAATTAGTTTATGGCGAGGAAAGACCATCTCATGCACTTACCGAAAATGAAAAAAATAATTTTCAACTTGGTTGCATGGCCTTTGCAGGGGAGTCAAGAAGTGAGTGACAACCAGTGACTGACAAGGTGGTGACTGTGAAGGAAGTGGAGGACCTCATCCTTACAGATCGTCGTGTGACCTTTCAGATGGTCATGCAACAGAAAGGTCTCAATGCTGGCAGTGCCTGAAAATATTATCAGCAAAGAACTACAGACGATAAATGAGTCAGCCCGCTTAGAAGTTCGTTTGCCTACTTTGTTGAAGAGAAAAATGCATCTTGGCCTTTCGAAACGAAAACCCTTCTTTTTTTAGGAATTTGAAGACATCTTCGATCATTTGATGACTTGTGACGAATGCTAGATCTATGTGTATGATCCAGAGACTAAAAGATGATCAAGAAGTTTAAGCACGGCACATCTGTCCTTCTTAAAAGGCGAAGATGCAGAAGCCGATATGGAAGGTCAATGCTATCAGTGTTCTGGATATGGCGTAGGATAGTCAGTACTGGCTGTCTTGATGATGGTTGGATAATGATAAACAAGCACTGCTGCACACTTTTGAAGAAGTTGCGAGATGGCCTCAAGCAGAATCGCCGCAAAAAAGCCCAAGAAAGATGTTTTATCCTCACCGACAGCGCCCCCGCCCATTCGTCCTGAGCTGCGGTTGAAGAAACAACATGATGTGGACATTAAATCCTACTGCATCTAACAAATTCATCTGACCGGGTATTAACTGACTCTTGATTGTTACGGGAGATGAGGAATCCACAGTATGGCCGGTGATTTAAGGACAGAAATGACGTCATTGATGAGGTGGAGCAGTGATTTACGGGACAGTGCGAAGGTCCTACAATGACCGCCTGAGGCAGCTCAAGAAACGATGCAATAAGTTTGCGGTCGTGTGTGGTGACTTGCGAAGGAGTAATGAATATCATGTAAAAAAATAAAATTTCTATCACATCTAATTCATGGTAATGATCAGAACTTTTCGATACCCCCTCGTACATTACATTGCAATGCAAGTTCGACAGCATCACTGTTCCAATGTTTAGTTCTAAAAGGTATGCATGGAAAGGCGACGTTCGATTTTCTCAAGCTCAGTTTTTGGTCGTTTCGCTGGGTAAAACGCGTGCTTAGTCGAAAAATGTATTTGGATTCAAACCGGTTTTGAAAAAAAACGAACTATAGGAATATGCTTAGGAAGATGCTTATATAAGTGGTCTTCCTGTTACAGCATATTCGTTTTCATATTGATTCTGATTGATTTTTGGTGGCAGAATTATATAAATTTAACGCAAAAAAGAAATGCTTGCGCGAAACCGTGAAATGTACCAGATTTGGGCCTCAGTGTACCAGCGTACCAGAAAGTGTTGAAATGTACCAGATCTGGTACAATCGTACCATAGCGGCAACACTGATCACATCTTCTCGAGGTCAGTACCTAATTGTGTGAACCAACGCGTCCACAGGTCAGCTGTGTCCCTTTTCGTCACTAGATCAGCGACGTGATGGCAATTCTGTGACCCGTCACCGCGTCCTTAGGTGGGTGGCTCGGGAGAACTTTTTGTGTTGCCGGGATGGGATGTCTGCTAATGCAGGTGCCGCTGCAACTTAGTGTCGTGACGTATGATGGGTCTCAGGTTCGGGTTTCGATTTCTCGAGTGAGAAATGTGTGTACAGGCTTATGTACTGTTATTATAGCTGAGTGTGCGTCAGGAAACGTTATGAGCTATGAGTCGTGGTCGCCGTGGCTCGTAGTGGTATTTGACGACCGTCGTGACCTGTGACGGTCACCGTGACTGCTATGTGATGGTCGCCGCGGCTGGCATATGACGGCCGCCGTGACTTCTATAACGGCCTTCGTGACTGAAACGTGACGGTCGTCTTGACATGCCGCGACTCGCTGCTTTACAGGTCACTGGTCGAGGGCGCTCGAGCTGACGGTGTCTTCCGACGGCTCCACGGTGACCAGCGCCGCCACCGCCGAGACCATCCGACTCCTGAAATGCTAACGGCCGTGCACGAACAAGAGGCTCAAAGCATCCAGGTGCAAGGCAAGCGCCATGCTCAGAGGAGTCATCCGAAGAAGGCCGCACAGTGCACTTTAGGGTGAGCTCGGGTGTAGTGCGCGCCGACGGATAGGATGAAATGACGGGCCGGCCATCAGATTTCAGTGCGGGGATCAAGATGGTCGGAGCCGATGTGGCTCGGTTGATGGTGTGGCAGGGTTGATTGAGAGTGAAAGCGAGACACCCGGATCTGTAAAGAATACGCCGATACGGGTCTCGAACGTCGTCTCGCAATTTGTGCTCTGTAATATGACGGCTATGCCGTGGTATCATTCACTCTCGGTGCGCTAATAAATAATAAATAGGACAGAGGCTGGAATTAAGATATTATATTTGGATGTAAGGGGCAGGTTTGGGCCAGCGCTATTTTAGAAATCGTGAGCGTGCTAGTTTCAATCAATCGTGCGCTTCTTGTTGAGCATCTGTGAGCGAGAAAATACTTTCTTTGGAACTTAGCAGTAAGCAGTTCGTCGTGAAATATTTGTATCTTTGGAGTAAGTTGTCAGAACATGAATGCATTTTTGGTGTCCACTGCAGCTGCTGTTCTGGAACAGAAACATGCCGAGATCGGCTGTGTTTGTATGTTGTGGCAAAATCAAGCAGCCGTACCATGAATCAAAAGCGATATGTGAATTAAAGTGAATATATTTCACTATTTTTCAGTTTTATCATACAGATCACAGAAATGCGTCAAATACTGATCACACCCGGTTCCAAACAAAAACGCTTGCGATCACTGGAAAATAAATAAACAATAGATACCCATGTGGCTGCCCCTAGCGTGATCCGAGACTCTCTCTCTCTCTCTCTCTCTCCTCTCCCTCTCTCTCTCCCTCTCCCCCTCTCTCTCTCTCTCTCACTGTTGTTGCTGACGCACACGGCCGAATCGGCCAAGATGGAGAGCACGGAACGATGCTGGTGACTGGCGGACCAGCGAAAACAGGAAAGGAGATGAAAAGCTCTAGCTCCCGTCTGCGCGCGGAAGGGCGCTGATTGGCGCGGCTCACAGACTCCATTGGCTCATCAGACTGTTGTTGGTTTTCTCCCTCCCCTCCCACAGCCCTAGCCAGGTAGCTTAGTTGTGCGCGGAAGCGAGCGGCCAGAGCGGGGCTAGGCGTCGCCCTCCCAGGTACCGGGCAGTGCAGCTGGACTTGCCGCGGATGGTCCCCCTCTGATCTCGGCACACTCGGCAGAGTGCGGCCGGACACGCCATGGAGTTGCATAGCGTGGATAGGCCGTATGGTGTCGCTGTCGTTATTATAAAAGCGTAAGTAGAAGGTTGAAGCAAGATAGAATGCCATCTTTTTTCGAGCTTTGTTACAAATTATTAGTATTGGCCGTTTCACTACATATAATATCGCAAAGCACAGCTTTATGCGCTGGCTACAATATATGCGCGTCGGTTGCGGCAGTAATCATCGAATAAATATATGATTTATGAACGTTTCTTGGTCATAGAATGATAATACATTGCAATGATTACCTGTTGTAAAGAAAACTCCTATACTGCCGCTCTATCGTCCGGAATTATTCGTGTTTTATTACGGTGATTCCGCCACTCTATCAGCTGATTTTTGTTTCCGAGTCACGTGACCAACCGGTGTCTCCCTGCATCCTTGGACCTTGTGATCTAAGTGTGATCGATCATAAATTGTCTGAGAATCAGAAGTTTAGCCGGCCCCCGGTCAACAGACATGGTAGCCCAAATCTAGTCGGATATGAAAATTATTCTAAATCCATAGACTTTAATGCTAAATTGACTATAATTGAGAAGGTTTTATGAAGATACATGACCAGATACAGAAAAAAGCGAGATGCTATCTTGTAGATTAAATCGTCTACTATCTGCGACTTTTGAAGTGTTTTTCAATCTGAGGTACGGAAATCGTGTTCCCAAGAGACTGAAAGTAGCCATGCTTTACATTAGACCCAATGGCAAAAATTCGGAATCTGACGAAATTGGCCATTTTTACGTCTGATTTATGAAAATTCTGGACAGGATATATAAAAACCCGAGATGCTATCAGGTGGGAAATTTCATTTTCTATTACCGCCTTTTGAAGTGTTTTTCGATCTGAGACCGGCAAATCGTGTTCCCAAGAGACTGAAAGTAACCCTGTTCTACAGCAAGACAATGGCGGAATTCTAATATTTGATGGAAGATGTCTTAGGTGATAATAACCTTACTACTAATTGCAATGCTTCATTGGAAAGCTCAACACTGGCACTATCATCGGTCTTTGCATTACTATTTCACAGAACAACAAGAAATAACGTTTTGAAGCCTTTGCATATTGACTTACTTTTCATCGCCGGGCTCGATCCCCATCACCACCAACAATTTTCCGGGAAGTCAGGATTTTGCAGATATTTAAGCAGAATTGCAGAGCTGTGTTAATACTACGGCACTTAAATACACACTTTAAGAAAACTGCTTTCTTTCTTAGCATGAGTTAGTTCTCAGAAACAGCAACATGTCGATATAATGAGGAAAAACAAGTGCAAATGATCACGCAAGAGAGTATCCTTAGCTCCCTAGCAACCACCTAGCAACGTAAGACAAAATAGTAAACAACTCCTGTTGATGTGAGGCACTCAGCCTTGGAAGCACACTAGACGGTCACCATACTGGGCTTCATACTGAATTTTGCATACCAGAATGGATGTTTCCAACTAAAATTATTTTTCACGAAATTTATCTTTGTTGCCCTACTATTTTTCGTAAAACCGAGATATACAAAATTCATGATATCAAAAATAATATTGTGATAATGAAAACCGCCATATAAAACAAAATAATTGCTGAGATCATGCCTACTAAACTTGGTCCTACCCCCTAATTCAATATACCCTGAAGTTTAGCTATAAGTCAAGAACCACGAAACAACCAGCTTATAGCTGGTGGAAGAGCCGCCACTCAGAAGCTTTCAGAAAACCGTGAACGGTTGAGATAGCCGACAGGTTGAGAAATCAAGAGACCTGAGGCGCCAGAGAACCAGAGAATGCCTGGGAACTTTAAGGAACCGCTGGCTACCAGATCTTGACTAGAAACCAGAAGCCATGAAATGACCATTTCACGATCTAAGATGCAGATTCTGGTGCCTGAAAATCGTGTGAACACACTTGACATTCCAACAGCAGCTCATTTCGGTATCGTTATAAGTCCAAGGCTGCGCAGTCGATGGATATTCGGTGACTCTGACTCCAACTCCGACTCCGGCTTCCAAAAACCAACTTCGACTCCGACTGTGGGCATACATTACCTATCGACTCCAGCCGACTCTATTTCCGACTTCGACTCCGCAACCCTGCCAGGTCTGCGGAGTCGATTGGTTTTCGGTGACTCCGACTGACTCCGGCTCTGGTTTCCAAAATCGACTCCGACTCCGACCCCGGTCAGAATGTGGTTATAAATAACATGTCTGTGAATAAAAGCAGTTTCGGGTGCAGCCACCCCCTTTTGCTTTTCACTCTCAAAAGCTCGTCCAAAACAGGAAGATGAACAGGAACTTAGCTTAAACATCGGTCTTGGAAAGGTCACCGAACGTAATATTTTTTCCGCAAACAGACGAAGACCACAAATTTGAGCAATGACATGTCGATTAAGACTCTGAATCCGGGCAAAACTGTCGACGCCGATCGACTCCGACTCCGACTCCGCAGACCAAAACTTTGTTCAACGGATTTCCATGAGACTTTACGCCGGCAAAATGTAGATAAACGTGCTCCTCTCGTCAATCGCGTCAAATAAACTTTTAATTGACGACAATAACACATTAAAATTAAAAAACACAATAAACACATTATCGAGCGTAGAAGCATGACTCTTATGTTACGTACAAGCGTTGTTCAGTTTGTCTGTAAGCACCATCAAATATCGCAAGCTTCAAAGGGTCAATGCCCTGGGGCTGTGACGTCACGCTGGGGATCGTGACGTCAGCCGTGGGGTTGCCAGTCTAGTATGAACTAGACTTCGACCCCCCTGGCCAGAAAGGCAACGGCGATATGTACGGCGGAAGTGCTGTGGTCTTTTTGTATCATGCTTAAAATTCGGGACGCGATTTATTTGAATGATCGTTTAACCTGGGCCCTGTTCATGAAGTCTGCGGCCGCTGCGGCCGGCCGCAGGCTCTAAGCTCCGCCCATTTTTGAAACTGTCATCACTCACTCGGCCGCAGCAGCGCTCCATGACAGGCGCGGATACAAGGGGGGGGGCCATGGGGGCCATGGCCCCCCCCCCTTGGCCGATTTTTTTTCAAAAATAAAATAAAAAGTTAAAAAGTTAAAAAGCTGAAAAGGGGGCCTCCTGAAAATAAAGTGGCCGAAATCCGATGAGTTTTTTTTAACCTACCCAATTAGTTATTTCTTAGAAGACTAGCTGAGAAGACTTCTTTGTTAGAAGATTGGTAAAGCTTTTCATAACTTGGAGGTCTCTTATACTCAAAGAGATGACCACTTTTACAGGGCCTCCTAACCTGCACAGAGGGCCTCCAAGCCTGCACAGATGTTGAGATGTTGCCTGAACGGCTAGATAAGCTCAATAGACGCAGTTTTTTTGGGGGGGCCCAACAAGTGGGAAGATGGGGCCTCCAACAGGTGGGATTATGGGGGGGGGCCTCCTGGTTTCTAATGGCCCCTCCCTTGGAGATTTTCTGGATCCGCCCCTGCTCCATGAACAGCGTCTGCTGTCGAAATACTTTCCGATAATTGTTTACAACTGAAGCACACCGGTAGATAATTTGTTTACAAAATCGTCTCCATGACAACACGGCTTGCGCCTATTTGACTTCAGTGCGCCAAGTTCAGTGCAATTAGTTTCCTTGAGGCTCGGCGGTCGCTGGATTGCGGCCGCAGAGATCGCAGCGGCCGCAGCAAGATGACGTCATACATTCATCATACTACATGAGCCCCGCCCCTTTTTGCGACGTAACAACCCGGCTGGCCGCAGCGACCGCAGCGGCCGCAGCGACCGCCGGGGTTCATGAACAGGGCCCAGGCATAGTTAATTTTGAAATTTGAACATGTCATGATTTCATATCTTATTTATGTTTATCCTTGATTTCTTTTTATCTTGATAGTTGGTAATTTGTATTTATCATGATTATGACCAGGACTACGCGCACCGTAGTAAGTACCATTTATACGTTTCATATATGTTTGTATCTAGTTTCCTTATTCGGATTTGTTTGCTATTGTACGCCTACCTAAACGCCATGTATTCGATCGAAAGTATTTGTTATAAGCGAGAATATGTAGTGTTCTTAATTTTGTATTATGTTTCAGGATGAAATTTGTACTGAAAATTGAACGCAAATTATACATCACGGTGCCAACGTTCGTTTACGTTACAGGGCCTCAGGACAATAATGGCGCGGTGCGCCACAATCGCTTCAAAGCTAATTGCCAACACATGTCATTTTTGAAAATATTATTATTTTGAAATAAAGTTACAAGTAATAATAATATTGTAATAAAGTTGTTGATTAGATCGATATCATATCTAAAAACTTACTGAAAAATGATTTATTCATAGTAAAATTATAAGCTCGATGCGTTTTTACGTTGCTTTCCTGCACCTGCAGAGAGCTTTTAATTCGTTTATATCTTCAAAACCGGCCATTCCTTAGCATATTGCTGCTCTTTTTTATCGCTAGAAAATTAGTTGGACTTTCCAATGACATCAACGGTTGAGCGATATGTGTAGAGTGTCACCAACAGCCTTCAAATAAAGTTAGTCATTATTACGTTGTAAAGGAATGGAGTACCCCTTGCGAGCATCAGGGGTGACGTTACTCAGGATCTGTCTCTGATTGGTCGGCGGGGGAGTGACAGTACCTTCTATAGATGGCCTTGACCCTACGTCTTCCAGCAAGATAAAGCTCCAAGCCTCCACAGCACACGGCCCGGCCGTGTGCCGTGTGCTCACGGCCCGGCGTGAGCACACAAAGAAAACTGATTTTCTAGCGATAAAAAAGAGCAGCAATATGCTAAGAAATGGCCGGTTTTGAACATATAAACGAATTAAAAATTCTCTGCAGGTGCAGGAAAGCAACGTAAAAACGCATCGAGCTTATAATTTTACTATGAATAAATCATTTTTCAGTAAGTTTTTAGATATGATATCGATCTAATCAACAACTTTATTACAATATTTTTATTACTTTTAACTTACAAAATAATAATATTTTCAAAAATGGCATCTGTTGGCAATTAGCTTTGAAGCGATTGTGGCGCACCGCGCCATTATTGTCCTGAGGCCCCCTCATGTCATCAAAAGTGGAGTGACGTGGGTCTGCGTAGGGTGCGCCGCCCGGTCTCATTGCTTCCAGGGAAGGCAGCAGCACATCTTCGAGGAGCTAAGCTCTCTAAGATGCGGCCGCATGTGGGCCCGTTATCCGATACAGTTCGCCACATCCATGCCGATCAACCCAACCCCAAACGTGCACGCTATCTCGGGCACTCAGTGCTGTCAGATGGGGAAGACGGTAATCCTCCAGATTCCTCCAAATTCCATTACAAACCCTGTGCGCAATCCTCTAGATTGGGACCTTCAAAACGGTCGGGTGTAATAAAATGCCACGTTTAAAAACAAAGACTGCAGCTTTGCACACCTCAGCCCCCTCCAAACTCCAAAGTCATATGGCAGCATGGGCGTGACCTTTCCTACTAGCCCATAGGGTTCTGGGTTGCGTTTAAAATGCGACTTTTCGCACTCGGTTTCAAGGTCTCGTAGTGTGGGCATCCTCATATAAAGTATGTTAAAAGATAGCTACAACCTTTTTGTTTCCATTTTTGGGATGAAAAGTTCAAGCCCAAGCGTGGAGTTTTTTTTTGTGGCCATTTTCTTATATCTCTACGTTTTTACGATGGACAGTGTTTTCAGGGGATGTCTGAAAAGGTAATTTTAAAATGAGTATAACTCATCGGTTAGTCCAAGGATACCTATAGAATTCGGGTATACTATCAAATATAGGCTCAGTAGTCATATGCCAGTCCATTTATTTCCAAACCTCTCCGACAATTACGCCAAAATGTGTTGTAAACCTGACGCGGGTTTTCGACGATTTCAGCACAGCCGGGACCGGCATTGCGTATGTCCACTTTAGCTAGCTTTTTGAACACCGAAAGGAAGACATTGAACCAAAGTATTGTGATGTTGACATACTTTGGACAATTTCCTATCGACTGATAGGTATAAAAAGTCAAAATTCCAAAATTCGTTTTTTGATAAAATTCGCGCTAATCTGACGTTTGGCCACACTGTGCGACGGTCAGGCCCCGAGCCGTCTGCCGCTCAGCCCGCGGGCGCCCGGTGACCTTGACCGGTCGGGCCCAGGGGTCACGCACCGGCCGCAGCAGTCGCCGCGCGGTCAGCGACCCGCGAAGGGGAGGGGAGACAAAGTCTCAACTCGCGACATCACAGTCCCACAACCCATTACAAGCTCAAGTCCAATTTGACTCGACCTGATTAGGATAATCACAATTCACAATGCCCTGCTGCATATGAAGCGAAGTTCTGTCTTACGTACCTCAGATTCGACAGTCTGGCCCTCGTTGCTCCACGGCAAGAGCTTGAAGCGTGGATCGAGGATGGTTGCAGTGACGAAGGAGCTGTTCGTCTCCGTGGCAGCGAACCTGCGGTCAAGCGACTCCAAAAGGGCCGCCCTGAACTGGCCCGCCGTTTTTGATGTAGTTGGACCTCATTTTATATTTTTTATCGCTGGTATGATGTGCGAGGATGTTACAATCCGCTCGCCCTGCAGAATGTCTGTCGCCGCAGCGAATGAGTCGGGAATCTGAAACGTTAAAAACAACATCAGTCACGAATTGCACATTACTGTTTCAACATTGGTGGGGGCGGCCACAAGGGGGGGTGTTCAAACACACCCCCCCCAGCAGGGCGCGGGTTAATTATGTCATTGAATTGATAAAAAAGACCACTTCACATATCAATAGGCATGTACACATATCACACACTAGAGGTGGCAAAAGATGAAAATTTTGGGAACCAGACTCGAACCAGACCCGGCTGGATATTTCTGGAACCAGTCAGACCCGGTCTTAGTTGGAATCGGAACCAGTTGGACCCGTTCCCCAAAAGTCAATTAATACAAACTACTTGTAGGTATCGTTAGTAAAATTTTGGGAACCAGACTCGAACCAGACCCGGCTGGATATTTCTGGAACCAGTCAGACCCGGTCTTAGTTGGAATCGGAACCAGTTGGACCCGTTCCCCAAAAGTCAATTAATACAAACTACTTGTAGGTATCGTTAGTTGCATCAAGTAAAACAGCCTATTTCCCACTGGGAATACTCACGAGCTATTGTGTGCAAAGAAACATTCACTTCATTCACTTCATATTTTGCAACAATGTGTAGTGTGCAATATGTATAGTTTATGGAAGGACCCGGTTGGACCCGACAGAAAATTTCCTGGAACCGGTCTGGACCCATATGGGTCCAGACTGGTTCTTTGGACCGGGTCCTCGGGTCCACATTTTGCCACCTCTATCACACACATCGCGTAATGTCATCAATTGTGGTGACCTGCTTGCTAATAACAGTTTTAATTATGAATGTATGACTAGCCAGTAACAGTTGGTACAGGGACCCGCAGTTGCTACTGTACACATATATTACCAATTTAGAATTGTGCTATTATTTGCTAAGTGCTGGCCATTGGAGAAAGGAAATGTAGCGCAAAGTATGGAGGAATAACACATGTTTGCTCCTAGGACGTATGTTTTGTATAATTCCTCTTACCGCAACAGATATTCTTCCAAAACTACAATCGTGCTATTTTTCCGCGCCGGTTGCCTCCCCAGAGCCCGTCCTTGGTATCGCCTATAGCTTCCGTTCCCGCTACGTGAATGAAAGTCACGTGACTACTACAGGTTTGCGCTCAGTACTAACACACCTAGCCCGAGGGCCGGTCCGTAGCGGGGAGGGGTAGAACGCCTGAGCTCCAGCGCAGTGGAGGTGGTGGTGGCCCGTATCATAAAGAGGCAGCCGTGAGCAGAACTACAATTGCCGCAGTATAAGATTATGATCAAGTTTTCTTTAAATGTATTGATTGATAAGAAAGTGTAATGCTTATCCAATATAATAAAACGGTGTCCAAGGCTTTGGAAGAACTATAAAACATATTCAGCAACGTATAAATTTCTGATACAGGCCATGACCTTTCACCTTGCCTCCGGGGAGCGTATTCGCCAATTGTATTACACGAATCGGCCCATCAACTAGCGACATCTCTAGTGCGACGTCATAGCCATCCGCCGCGACAATGCATGCATTGAGGCTAGATTTGAGTTGAGACTATTTTTGCATTGTATATGGCTTTGAAACATGTATGTGTCGCCGTAGCCGAGTGGTTAGAGTCTTGGTGTGATGGACGACAGGTCGGTGGATAGATTCTTGCTTCAGCGGTTCTTTTCTCTTAAAAAGAAGTCGGTCGTAGACGCGCATTTTTGGCCCCTACGTTCGCACGCCAATATCGTACGCCCAATAAATCTCTGACAAGTGTTCATCTGATTAAGGAATAAGTTGCAAAAGAACTGCAGTTGCAGTCTATACCTGAACTAACAATTTTGTTACGGCACTGTCGATATTCGTCAAAGTCGGAAGAGCTATTATGAAACACACTCGAATGACAACGGATTCCTGTATTATTTCATCGATCAGATAAGACATGTATAGAGATAAATTGATGACAGCCCGCCGTGAGCATGCAACTTAACAACCAGTCCCAAGTTATCTTCATAAACGTCTAATATAAATCTTTTGACTTTAACCAGATTCCAAGTAAGAGGACTTAGGTATCCCCCTGGCGGCTGAAATGTAAAAGTTATAGTTAGGGCATAGCTCCTATAGATGACGCTCTGACGGCTGGAAACTGATTATCTCGTCCCGTGATTGCGCTAACAGCTATGCCGAACTTTTTTTGTGCATGGTGATTCTTACACGAAAAGCTATCTAATAGCCTGCTTACCAGCGTGCGATTTTTACTTTTCATCTTAGGTTTCGCTACTTTTAGGTACTTTACCTTGCCAAGTGCCCACCTACTTTCAAAAGGTCAGCGCCGCCCCTGTCAATGCTGCGTGTTATCACCCATTGGCAGTGAGAAATATTGATCAATGAATGGCCATCGCCCAGCACCATTTGTCTTTCCATTGGCTACGTTCGCATAGTATGCACTATGCATTAGTGATGTCAATCACAGAAAATCAGAACACCGCTACCAAACCAAATACAAACAAAGACCATTGGAAAATACCGAAACCGAACCAATCGGTTGGACTGCAAATATCTATCTTATGCAACATATTCATTAGAAGAATGCCTACGTCTGATTTCTTAGGTGCACGCCGTTACAAATGTATAAAAAACGCACAATGACAGATGACACGAAAATCGAAGTCGCCGAGTGGATTCGAACCACCTACCTCAGAATCACCAGTCCGATACTCTAACCACTTCGCCACGGCGATAATGTACCCTACATAGCTTAAATGTCAATAACTTAAAACCTAGCTTCAATAGACGCCACCAGGGCGAGGACCGAAAGTATGACGCCACGCTGACGTCACTCAGGAGGCAAGCTATTGGTTGGCCGATTCGTGTAATACAATTGGCGAATACGCCTCCGGGGAGGACCGCTCAGGAAGCCACATACCGAACGAATCGAGGCCTCGCAGCGCGGCGGCAGAGGAGGTGGATAAACCATCGCCAGATCTTTCGGTTACTTATGTTTCCAGAAGAAGGAGGGGGGGGGGGGTGGAGGGTGAGGGCTGTTTTCAACCCACTCACCAATCCTTTCCTCATTAACTTATAGCTTACCGAAAAAATGCAACACAATGGTGGCCGTCACGAGATGTAGCGAAGAGTGCCTCAGCTACACCGGTTTTGAGTAAACTTCAAGCTGGAATTCAGGCCAGTGATCCTGAAGCATTATTTTATTTTTGTCGTGCATAAGCTGGGATGACGTGGTCCAAGTTAATTGCGAAGAAACGGTTTTAGTTTCAGAACATTTATGAGGCTAATCGCGCCAAATAGTATACGTTTGTTGTAAAATGTCAAATAGAATGTTGACGTGCTATCCAGATGATGGAATTTATTTGACACAAGAAGTCAAAAAGTGGCATCGTTAGTCATCCTGCATACCTATAAATCGATTCGTCACCTTGGTTCGAGCTCAATAGTTCTTTTCGCGGATGATCGGTTTCGTTTTCTTTTTCTTGGGGGGGGGGGGGGCAGTTCATGAGCCAGTAACCACCCTCCCCAGTCCCCCAAACAACAATTGTTGACAAATACTGTGATGGCCTAAAAATGCCCTCAATTGTGTTACGTAGGGAAGAATGAGGTAAGTTGAGCCGCTTTTTGTTTTTCGTAAGCTACAGGCTAACTTATTGATCATTTTTCTGCGTTTACGGGTTGGACGGACAGAGTGGTAATTGGCGCATGTACACTCAGAAAACACTTTGAGAACATTTTTGAATAAGGGCTCATATGAGTGCCAAAACAGGGCTCAAATCTGTATGATTTTAAAATCGGGATCAGTTAGGCGCCCTTTTCGGGCTCAAAGTACATTAGCCCCGAAAGCGGCATCAGCTCGTCTTCCTTTTCGGGCTCAATTCGAGCTGCGTTTTAGGGCTCCATACGACATTCCGCCATTCCGTCTTTTGCTGTTTTCAGTGCCATGTGTTGGTGTACCTACCGCCGTGTCCGTGATTTCAAAATGAATGGTAAGTTATTAGTTATCAGTTATCGCTAGCCATTTTAATCCCTTATCAATTAAAATTGTGGTGGCATTTGTTAAGAAAAGGTCTGATCTACAATTGTGGCGCCGTTGATACGAATACGCACGGGTTTGATTATTCGTTTTTCTTGTATTTGCGCCACATGAAAGCATCATATCTGGATTCAGGATGTCAAATAGTGTAAGAATGTGCAAAAATTTTGTCTGGTTCTTCGTGATGATGTGATTGAAGCAATGCTTTCAAGGGTAGGTAAGGATTTTGTTACTTGTTCGTAATGGTTATCTTGATGCTCAACTAAAATTAATCCTAACCTTGCCTACTAACCTATTAAGTTAAACTTAGTACCAATACCTACCAACCTACAACCTATTTGGATCTTTCATATACTTATAACATGCTGCTGCTTCTGCTAACATGCTGCGGAATGCTGGTTGACATGATGGAATGCTGGTATGACAGTGTTCCATGTTTCAGAATTTTAGGTGAATAACCACACATGATGGGGAAAATGTTTTCATCCTAAAAATATGACAAGTGGCTTTATTTCATCTTTGCTAAAAAAATATGTCAAAAGTTTGATTCAACAGCCAGCTGCCAGGTTACGCATGACTTGACAGTTGATGCATCTACTCTACATCATTTCATTTCAGATCCTGTGAAGGTTCTGACAAAATCTGAGGTAAAAATGGCATTATGCAGTTTTGCGGAAAGACTAAATCTATCTCATTTTGTCTTCAGATTTTTTTATTGGGACACCCAATTGAAATCCAATTTTAGAACACTGTGACACCATGCCTGTGTGCCAAGTAAGAGGAAGGGTCTACAAGTATACATCAAGATAACCAATTATGGACAAGTTGAGACTTGAGTCATGAGCTCTTATTTGTGGTTACAATACCTTCAACTGCATGATTTTGCACAACTTCCATACAGGCATCCAGACTGGAAAAGGTTCAAGTCCATACTTATTCTGGTGCTTGAATATGGCAGTTCAAAGATGGAAGGCATATGATGCTACAAAATGAAAAAAATAATTCAACTTACAAAAAATAGGTATTCATATCTATCCTAAACTAAACTAACCTAAACTTACCTAACCTAATCCAACCCAACCCAACCACCCCAACCAGCCCAGCCCAGCCCAGCCCAGCCCAGCCCAGCCCAACCCAACCCAAAACCTACAGTCTAAAACCTAGAGCTAAAACCTGCAGCCCAAACTGGAAAACATCCATATGGTACGCCGGACGCCCGTGAAGCCGTCATGCGCCGAAGTTCGGCGCAAGCTATTTTGCAATTTGCGCTGAAATTTCTGCATTATTTGCGCCGAAGGTTAGTGCCCTTTTGCGTCAAAATTAAGCCACTTATACAAAAAGCACGTTTACATCTGCTGGCCAAGGTTTTATAAACCAGACAGAACGCTCTGGGCCTTAACCACTCCTGACTCCCATGTTTGAGCGTCCAAATTAGTTGATGTTTCCATGGAAGCTGAATACCACAATACGTGTAGCGCACTGTATCATCGTGCCGTGAAATAAGGCTCGGGACGGAAGTTCCGGGGTCACAAAAATTGGTGTGGCGGTGTTGTCGCGGCTGGCGGGCTCCAGCAAGGGGTTTAAGTTTACGACACCACTCTTGTTTCAGGAGAGGTGTCAGCGATTCGAGACTACTTGGGCATGCGGGCAGCGGGGTCGGCGTGGCTGCCTGCGGCTGCGGCCACACATCTTGGCGTCCTGGAGGCGGAGATGCTGATGGTGGCATGAGTCATCACTGGCTGCCCGATTTCCATGCTCCAAGACTCGCCGTGAGGGCCGAGGCGGGCGTCGTGCCGATGGAGAGATGAGGAGGGATGCGCTGGCATCGCGCCTACTGGCGAAGGCGCTCTCCCTCCCGTCGGAGGACCCGCCGCGTCGTGGCGGAAGCCCCCCCCCCCCCCCCAACCGTGACTGAAGTCAGTGACCGGCTGGAGAGAGCGCGGGGGAGCGGTGTGGGACCACTGGAGTGGCGCTGCCCGCCGAGGCGCGCTTATCCACGAGACTGCCCCCGTAGACGCCAACAGACGGCGTCACGGTCCACCTGGACCTGCTGCCGATCGGGGCGTCCGCGACAGCGAGGAGGAGTGCTGCGGAGGCGTGACTGGGAGCGCTCCCCCAGCGTGCGACGTGGGCCTGGGTCGACGGGTCTGCGACCGGGGGAGTAATAGGAAGGCGGCGCTGGGGTCCTCACCGAGCACCCAGACAGTACAACATTGGTACTGCGGGAGGCGGCGGGGAGGATTTGCTCCATTTACCGATCTGAGATGGTGGCGCCCAAAACGGCAAAGCAACATCTCCTGAAGCACCCGTCCTTCGAGGAAGACCCCATAATCATTTGCTCCGACTCGCAGGCGTCGCTGGCGACGCCACGAGGTGGACAAGTGGCCCAGACACCCCCCCCCCCCTCATCCCCTAGGTGCCGCCATCTGGGAGTATATGATGGCCCTAGTGGCTGTAGGGGGCCGAAGAATCCACCATAGAAGGAGGGCGGCGATAGCCCGATTAAGCTGGGCGTCCAGTGGAGCCTCGGCTCTATCATGGGCATTGGGCAAGGACTCTGCGAGCACCCCCGTCTCCTCCATCTTCGACGGCACTCCAGTCAGAAAGCTGTCCCCACCCGAGTTTCCCAGCAGCATGGGCCACATGAAACCGAACAGCGCCGAGCCGCTCGACGCTGAGGACCAGGCGAGAGTAACAGTGAAAAGGTGAAACGCTCGAAACGGCGCGCGCCGCCGGCCGAGGGCGCCGAGCCGGCCCAGGCCGGCTGCGGGTCAAACAGAAGCCGTCTCCGCGGCGGCCGCCCAGTGACAGCGACTCGGACTGACGTCGAGGCACCGCTGCCGCCTCCGCCGACCAACCAGCCGCCCAGCAAGGGCAGTTTGAAGGCGGCTGCGCCGGTGAAGGTGGCGCGGCCTGGCAGGGGCCGCGGCCGGCCCCAGGGGGGCGACACGGCTATTCGCGCAATGTATTAATTTATGGGCCGCGCGGGGCCTCGCGATGACGCGGCTGGAGGCAACTGCTCAGCGCGCTAGGATACTTTTGGCGGGGCGGGGCGCTGAACGGTGTGCAATGAATGGGTTATTGTCGGGCAGACAGAGATGAGGTATTGAATTTGAATTGACATCAGCAATCGGGTGGGGAAGGAGAACGTTTCTAATCGAGCTTGGGATGGGGAAAGCCGAAAATATCGCGATCGGCTCATAGCTCAGACAGGGCCTGGTGCCGTACCATGTGTTGTATATTTAGGCGGGCAGACAGAGATGAGTTATTGGATTTAAATTCACCTTACCATCGGTTTCTGGTGGGGTTTGAAGACGTTTTTAGTCAAGCTCGGAGTGGGGCAACCCACTGGCGGATCCAGGGGAAGGCATTTGGGGCAAATGTCATCCCCCACATTGGCAGCGCCCGAAATCGCTTTTCGAGAATCAAAGAAAACTTCACAACTTTTCTGAGGAAATGTTGGTTAATCACACTGCACAGCAGTGCGCAAGGAATCGAAATCCGAGTTTTTTTTTTAATTAATTCCGAGAAACCTTTTTGGGGTAAGCCCCCGCAGGGTCCAAGACCGCTTCCTGGATCCGCCAGTTGTGAATAAGTCACGGTCGATACCGAGCTTCGGCGGGACCAGGTGCTGTATACGTTGTTCTTTCAATGAAGAGGTGGACAGACACCTAGCCCCGCATCCTACTGCTATGCCCGTGCTTCTGTAGGTGAAGCCAGAAGCACTAAAGCATCACGGAATCCCACAGGACCAGCGAGTCGACGAGATGGCCGCTTTGGCCGCCGGGTACTGCAGCTCCCTGGAGTTGCCTGGGACCGGTGGCAAAACAACAGCTCCGGCGGTGCCCCTATGGGCCGTAGTAATTAGCGAATTCCTGTAATGTAGAGATCATATCCTCAATAATCTCCATTACCATTTTATATTCCTAAACAGTATGACAGAACAATTATGCTTGCCTACGTTCAGGCATTACCTCTGATGGTCATACGCCCAGTACAACATGTGTTGTCTGTCAAACAACAATCGACGACGGGATCCCTTCTCATCATCTCTTAAGCCATCGGTTGTCAATTCACCCACCCCGTTTCCCTAAAAATAGACGGTCAGATTCGGCCTGGGTCCTTACGACCCCTCTAGATTCGCCAGAGACGGGATCGGATCGCCGTTATTGCACCCGTCTTAGTGTCTTTAATACTATGACAGCTTCGACCACGGACGTCGGACGGGGTGATCGTTCCACGAATGTACGCACCATCCAGGCCTAGGATGCATCGAGGTTTAAAAGAATGCAGTCTGTAGATCAATCAACATAACAATGGTGGTATGCAACCACATTAAAATATCTCCCCGGCTCCCGCAACGTTCCAACGCCCTTCCGTTATGCATTCGCCTTGTGTGTCCGCCGAGCCGGCTTGCCTCCAATGACGTCATCGGCCGGCCGGCGGCGTTCAAGGTCAAACGGCTGGTGTCCTTACCTGGAGTTCTATAGCCTTGGCCGGCCCACTCCCAGCTACCCGTCCCGCGAGGTGCTCAGTACCACCGACTCGTCCGATTCTGAGGCAGCGCGGTCGGCGGGCCGCCGCCAGCAGTGACGACGACCGGCTGGCGGCGTTCGCGCGGGACTTGTCCGACTCCTGGTACTCGGACTTGCCGCCCAAACTGGACGCCGGCGGCGTGAGCACCAGCAACGCCAATAAAAAGTCCACCTTCATCCGGCTCTTCTCGCACCGTGTCAAAAGGACTACGCCGCGCGGCCGGCCCGCCAACTCGAATGAGCGCAGCGAAGGGCACACGTCCCCGACGGCGGCACTGGCGCCTCCCGCCGCGCCGCTGCCGGCGTTGCTGGCAACGCCGATCCAGGCCCATCGATTTCTACTGTTTTGTTGCCTACGTGCCGCTGCCGCCGCTCAGCCAGCACAATGGCGTGCCGGTGTTGCGCTGTCGGATCGAAAAGCGGCTCGTGCAGCGGACGGACGGGTGCGGCCCGCGCGATGAGCCGCCGCCGCACACCGAGCTGCGCCGCGCGGACGTGAAGGTGGAGCTGGCAGCGGCCTGCTCAGTCCCCTCAACGGCGTCGACCGGCTCTCCGGCGATTTGCGGTCAGAAACGCCGCCGCTTCTGGGACCAAGGTGTCAGAGCGCGGCGCTGCCCGTGAGACGTTAAGTTAGCACAGGCAATGTCGTCTGCACTCCTTGCAGTTCATGTTGAATACACAACCATGTTGCGAAGTAATAGGCGCCGGGTTTTTCAGTTCATAGAACTTTTTCCCTGGCTATTACACCCCACAACCGAACACTGACACCTTGCACAAGTATGACTGTGTGTATGAATGTTAATAAATACATGAACCAATGTTGTGTTTTCGGTTCCAGTACCTTCTTTGGACACCTCGGCAACAAGTAAGTAATCCGTTAGCTTTGCCACACCTAAGATAGGCTCCCACGTTGTTATTTGCTCCCGGGTTAACATAAACCGGTTTAACGTAACTTTTGCATCCCGGCCAAAATTGCCGGTTAACTGTCCCACCGCTCGAGACTGGCGCTAGGCTGGCCGAGCAAAAAAAAAGTGTCCGCGGCTTCGTCTTATTCGCAGCTGCTGGACACGGGGGAGGGGGGAGGAGGGGCTGCATCGGACGAAAAGCGGGCTCTGGTATTAACTGGATTTTTTGCCAGCTGGCGCCGTATGGTGGCGCTAGCAGAGCTTCTTACATATCAATGCTAGATATAAAAGAATGAATATTTACCAATCAATTTTTCATTTAAAGCCATTTGAAATATTTATGTCCATCCTACTACCGCGCTTAGGTATATCTAAAATTAAATACCTTTCGTGCGTCGCCAGCTGGCCAGCCAGCTGACGCAATCCAGCTTTTACCAAAGCCCCGAAAAGCGATGACGTGAGCCCTAATATTGGCTTCACCACACAATTTGAGCCCTCAAACTGGAATCAGGTGAGCTCGAAAATGGGGATCAGGCTGAAAACTGGTATCATAGTGAGACTAGTTTTAGAGCTTGACACCGATAATGGGTACTGACTGAGCTCTGTTTCTGCGATCAATGATACCGATTTAAGGGATCGTATGAGCCCATGTGGCGCTAGCTCAGAAAGTATTCTCGAAATGTGCTGTCTGTTTTGAATATGGTACATTAGCCCGAAAACTGGTCTCTGAGCCCGAAAATCGGGACACTGTTTTCTCAGTGTAATGGTGGCCAGAAATGTTTCATACCACTTCTTTTTGTACTGAAAGGCTACGTCAAAAATCATCTGGCACGTTGCTCATCTTACCCCATGGGCGGGGTAAGTTGAGACACGTCGTGGGGAAAGCTGAGCATGGATAGAAAAGCGAACCTCTTCTTTTCCCGGGCGCGGCGAAGAGTGCAGGGCTCTTTTATTTACTCCATGACATACATACTTACGGCAGTTTTTTTTTCTGCATCAAAAAGTGACTGTTTTAAGCCTTCCAATAACTCGTCAAGTTTTCTATCATGGAAGAAATCATTTTATCCTTCAGATAATCTGCAAATCACTTACAACTTGTGAAATCAACAAAGAAAAACAATTTCCTACCATTTTTATTCAGCAGAAACAAGCGCAGCTCAGTTTGGTTTTCGACAGCGGAGACAACAATGGCTTATCCGGCTCATCTTCCCCCAGGTGAAAATGGGTCATCTTGCCCTACCCGTGGCCATTTTCGGTTAATGACACCCGCTAAGGAAAATAACCATGCACCGCAGATAACAACCATCTCATTTTAAAGGCAAAACATGTCTTAGTTATCAGGGGCGATACCACATGTTACCGGGTGCTGAGCGTGAGAACGTTGCCGTCTCACGTGAAAGACTGCAGCATCGTAAGCGAACGGCACATGGAAGCTCAAGTCAATTAGCGCCATAGGAGCTGAGAAACATGGGGTGGCTAAACTTGCCCCTTGGCTCATCTTACCTCACTCTCCCCTATTTGGGGCTCTCAACCTTGATTTGTTAAAGTTATTTGTCTGTTCATTATAAAAACTGTCAAATTTGCCGTATCATTAAACTTTTATTGAGTTTGTATTTCACACTTATCTAAAATGAACAATTTTGTCACTGGCTTCTTTTATGAATGGAATTGAATGGTCGCATGAATGAACGAATGAATAGCTCCATTTGAGCATCAGCTGAAATCAATCCTAAAATTTAATCTACCAGTCTGCAACGAAAATGTTTAAAAACCAGTGCAAGTTAGGTGCAGTTTCTAATCTATGCCGTTTTTTATTAAGTGTCTCATAGCTCCTTAATCTTGAGCCGCTTCTCTCACGATTCATTTTATGTGGTGCTTACATTGTTCAAGAAGTTATAGTATTCGAGCTCGTTGGTCTTAAAAACTGCTATCGAAGTAAATTAAAGTGCTTCGGGCTTCGGCACTTAAAAACCAATCAATATTTAACCCTCACCCATTCAGGCATCTCTTTTCAGCGTCTTACATGTAGCGGAGGGGCGTAGAAACCCTCAGCCATTCGGCCCTTGATAAAAAGAGCCAGAGCTTCGCTGAAAAATAAAAAAGAGCGAGCTGCTCGTGACGAGAGAAATCCGATGATTTGAGGGTCCTGGTCATCGCTGACAAGAAAAAGCCAATTATTTTTATGTCCTGGTCAATGCTGAGATCCTATAGTCACTGGTTGACCTCCCAGATCAGGTTAATAACCCAAAAGCAAGGAAAATTGGGTCCTGCTAGAATTTCTGCAAGTGAAGTTTGCTGGGACTTGGCTTGCTTCTGACTCCGAATTTGCACTTGCTTTGATCAAAGATGATGTATCAAAGCATTTGGGGTAGGACGGGTCACGCCAGATCACCCATTAGGCGTTCTGCCGGCTATCCATAGAATGTTAACCAGCACTTACAGCCTTGCAACATATTGCATAGGCACTATAATTATCCCTATTAGTGGCAGGGGGGTGGTTTTTATCCACCCCTAAGGTTTTTCGGGAATATCTCCGAAACCGCTGAAACTACGATGCTGAAATTTTCTGACTTTTCCTAAAACTAAATTGGGCACATTCCCTGAAAATTTCAAGTTCATAACTTTACCAGGGGCGGCTTCAGGGCACTGGGAATTGGGGGGTCCTATTCGTGAAGCGAGTCATTTGGGCGAAGATCACGATGCTGCACCAGTTTTACGAACAGTGAATGAAAGGTATCATGTGATAACATATACAGTTATTGTGCATCCTCTTTTGACACGTTTTTGCTATAATAGGCGGATCCAGGCGTCCAAAAAGGGGGGTATGTTTTACCTCCCAACATAGGTGCCCTGACACCGCCTATGCATGACCAATACAATTTTAGTCGTTCTCTCATAAGAAAATTGTTACATAACAAGACCATTACCACCCTTTTTAGAAACAGTACCAACAAAAACTTATTTACTATACTTTTGTGTACCCCCAATCTCAATGATCTGTATCCGCCTATGATTTTTGAAAATGCATATTTTTAGGATCCATGTGAATTCCTGGTTCATTCTCTATCGATCGGCAAAAGTTGCGTTAAGATTGGTTCAGAAACCTGGCCGTGATAAACAGTCTAAAATGTATCTGCAATTTGCCCGTTTTTACCCCCCTCTACCCCCCTATTGACATTTTTAATTTTTATTTTTTAGAAATGTAGATCACGTTGAGCGAAATCGAATGCCGTTTGAATTTTGAAAATCGGCCCGTTAGATCTCGAGATATCAAGGGGGGTCGTAAACAGCCCCCCTGCCATTAATAGGGGTAGCCAGGAGCCTGCCACTAATAGGGATAACTGATACCTAAGTAAGTATGCCTAGTTTTCAAATGCTAAAATGGGTGCTAAATTTCAAACCAACACTTCCTAAAAACCACAGTAAAAAGGTGTAAATTTAAGGAAGTTAACAGAGATCATTTCAAGTAAATGACCTTAACCTGAGTTTCACGTGACCTTGGCACCAACAACAATCAATGAGACAAACATTAGATAGTATATTTCACATGTTGTCACGTTGCTAATCACGAAACGACTATGGAAAACACAGAAGATGTGCGCTGACTTTCAATTGCTATTCTGGCCTGACATGATCTTCAGTTAGTAACCATAACAGCGAAACGGCTTATTGTAACACAATGCATTGTGTATACGAAACCTACAAGTCCCTAAAAATAATCCTATTTACAACTTTTAAAAAGACACAGCTTATACAGCTTGGGCATACAATTTTTTCTGCATTAAGATAATATTCATTCATCTCCACAGAATATGGTAAATTAGTGCTGCTGAAGTTTGCTTTCGAAGCGTCTCCTTCAGGCATTCCACAGCTCTCGTGCCATTTTGGATCACGGAACATGGCTGGGCGCAGGACAGGTCGTCTGCGAGCTTGGACGGACCACGTGACCACCTCCTCCACTCCCCCTCACTCCCGTCCCCTTCCCCAGCAGGGCGTCCGATCTAACCGCGCCCCAGGCAGTCGGCTCGGTCCGACCCTCCCCATGGTCGAGCCACGACCCGGTGCCGCCTGAGTTTGTGCCGGGTGCAAAACTGGAGCAGTAACTAGCGCCGGAACTAGTAGTCAGCACGACCATCGTCAGATGGCAGGAGTAAATGGAATAAGCGGTTCCAGGTTTCAGAAGGAATGGGGCAGGAAAAGGCGCTGAAAACAATGTTTTGCTGATATAGCCATAAAAAGTTCACTGAATTAGGAGAGCAGCACATCAGTTCAAAGCCCTTCAGATGGTGGTTTTAATAAGCACACAATCATTTCCCAATTCGCCTCCAACGGTGTCACAGGCCAAGAATACGCTGAAATACTAGTGTGTACAGAAGCAACTGCGGGTCCCTGTACCTGGTAGCATTAGGCCAAATGGGCGCTCGAAAACTACTACCGGCCTTGTTACTACCCCATAGGGTTTCCATGTTGCATATTTACGTCTGGACAACGAGTTGCGGGGAAAAGTGCTGATTGTGTTGCAGTTTTAGGAGCCGGTGATTAGGCTGGATTTTTGGGTTACTTTTTCGCTCCGATTCATGTATTTCATAGTGTTTGGCTTTTGAATATTTTAGTTGTTTCAGATAAATATTACTTACCTTACAACTTTTGTAAAAACGTTTCATTTTTTATAAGCCGACGTTCAGAGTCCTAAAAATACATCAGCACTACAATCATGGTAAACAAACAAATGGAGCACCACTTGGCTCTGTTCCAAGGCCATTTTTTAGTTTATCTGGTGGTTTTCTTGCTCTTGTACGTCGTTTTGTTGGATGTTTTGAATCCCTTAAGATTGACTTTCATATTTAAGAAGCATGTCGACTGAAAACAATCTGAAGTATCCAGGAGGCTGACAGAGGTCCTGACTACTGAGCAATATCAATATCAAGTTGAACAAGTTATGAAATTTTGGTTGATAAACGCAAGTTGATCGGGCTCATATATCAGCAAGAAAAAGTAAAATTAAAAGAGCTTCTTGTCCAAAAACAAGCTATAATATGGCAGACCTTGGAGCAATACTGAAGAGCACGCTGAGCAGGATCATGCCAGAAAATGTTTACTGATGAGCGCAAATTGATGTACCTATTGGTATGAATATTGAATGATAACTTACAACAGCAAGATAAATTAGTGCTAACTATCAATTAAAATCTAGAATGAATGGACTTGGGCAGTTTTACTATGCTTAGATGCTATGCAGATTGTAATGTGCATCGGGTACCTACTCAGTGTCTGGCAAATGAAACGCGATCATTCCATTACTACTGGAGGAGAAAGCTTGGATCACTAAATCCACTTTATGTTGATTTTGATGTTAATCATCATCACTATATTTCTTGAAAAAAGGATTGTAGTAAAATTGTCAATGTGACAATCCATGCAATGATGTGATCATATTATGTTCATAGTCATTCGTGATAGTCATTATTGGTCCAATATACAATGGCAAAGCTCTCAGTCTCAGCGTTTCTTCCTGTGGATGGCCAGCCATAGGCGCGGGAGCCGGGGGGGCAGTGGGGGCAGCTTGCCCCCCAACTCTGGGGCCGTGGGGGCGGTGCCCCCACAGCTTTGAGACGGAATACCACACTTTTTTTGCAAATGTTTTCTCTTTTTTTGTTGAAAAAGCCGAGGGGTGAAAAATAAGTGGCCTAAAACCAGTGAGAAAACTAGATTTGGGGGTACCCTAGGTTAATCTCTATTATGGTGTGCCCCCCCAGTCGGAAAGTAGTTCCCGCGCCCCTGCCCTAGGTTGATCTCTATTATGGTGTGCCCCCCCAGTTGGAAAGTAGTTCCCGCGCCCCTGTGGCCAGCAGTGACTCAGAGCTTAGAAGTATTAGTTTCTTCACAGGGCTGGGATAAAAAGTACTGAGGGTAATCTTCCACAAGGCACAAGGAACTCTACTTTGACATGGTATGAGTGTAGGCACAAGTAGGTAGGTGCTCAGTTCCTATAGTCAGTAGTTGTGTATGTTTAATCAGGTTAGCTTAGATCAGATTGTTAGTTTTTTAATTTGCCAAATGTCCATAAAAATGTGACCTGAGCAATGAGCATACCTGATTCCTGAACCTGACTAACCTGACAGCTGACCTAACCTCAATCATCACACATATTTGCAGCCTACCCAAGACCTGCATGGCAGTAGCACCCAACTTATAGGTAGGTACTCACTACTCACCCTAACTCAATCTTACCTGCTAACCTTCAACTTGCCAAAAGTTAGCTCACATTGCCAAGCTGTGTCCAGGGAAACAGTCAACTGAGGAACTGGCTCATTGGGTGGCTGGTGTACGAGTCTGTCCATTTAAAGTGTTTCTTCTCTGAAGCTGCTCTGCACTGCTGTATGTCATGTTAGATGCTCAGAAAATGTGGGAAATGATTACTAAGCTACTTTAGTACTTTGTTAATGCTCGAGACATGAACAAGTACAGATCCTGCAGGGTACAGCTATGAGTTAGGTGCTAGGTGAGTATGTTATGTGAATGTGCTGTTCCCTGTTTGACCGTAAGTATACAAACAAGCACAGGGTCACAGTTATATTCAATCTCCACATAAACATACAACAAAAACGGCCATATATAGCCTAACTCCGAACACACCACAGGTAACTTAAGCCTTTGAAGGCACAAACATGTTTTGATTAACAGGACAGGTTTACAATATCCTCTGTCCTTGGGGGATCTTGCTGCCAAGTTGAGGTATGATGACTGAACTTCAGGATTGATCAACCTTTTCTTAGCCACTGCTAAGCTGCTTATATACGAGAAAGACCAAATGCTTGTTTGTTTTGATTTACAGGACTGTTTTGGGACAGGACTGTTTTACAGGACTGTTTTTGTTTTGATTACAGGATTACTTTGCCGGTCCCGTAGCTCAGTTGGTTAGAGCGTTGGACTCCGCGTGGTGAGAGCACGCGTTCCCGGTTATGACAGTCCGGGTTCGAAGCGCGACGGGCGCTCGACATTTATGGGCCTCCTGACAGGTATGGTTGCGGTTGGTGGCAGGCCGTAGCTAGGCGAAGTCAGCGAGGGGACCGGCCGTGCGCGGCTTTGTGCGCACGTTAAACTTTGGACTCCAAATTCTGCCATAGAATCGGAATTGCGCGATCGGAGGGTAGAGGGCAGGGTCATTGCAACAAGCTTCGCTTAGCGGTGGCTCTGTCCTTGTGAATCCTTCCCATCAAAAGGTTCGGCCTAAATTTATTTAAAAAAAAATGTATACAATATCCTCTGTCCTTTGGGGATCTTGCTGCCAAGTTGAGGTACGATGACTGAACTTCAGGATTGATCAACATTTTCTTAGCCACTGCTTATAAACGAGAAAGACCAAATGCTTGTTTGTAAACTGCGTTGAAAATTTTATGATCCACCTTCAATTCTGACATGAAGGCACAAATGAAATAGTTCCCTCTCCTTTTGGAATACACAGATATGTCAAAATTGTGTATATCACACCGGGGTGGGTGTGATTTACACAAATGGCCGGTATTGTGTAAATCTCACCGTGGTGATATACACGGTCCCTATTCGCTTCATATTTTGTAACAACGCGCTAAAACTGCCA